>NC_045593.1:62887715-63187715 GCF_009819795.1 Aythya fuligula | reverse complement strand
CAGATGGTGCTAGAATCCAGTCTCAGCTATTGAGCCCTGTAAATGCATGAGGCTGAATACTGAAAGCAGTGGTTCCAAAATCATCGCAAGCTTATGAAAATATTGGTCTTTCTATTTTTATTGTACACTTGCAGTTGTTGCAAGGTGAAATATCAATCCCTGTGTAAAATCACTCTCAGAATTTTGTTTTAGCTGATCTTTTAGTTGTCTGTTTTCTGAAGAGTTTAAGTCCGATTCTTCACCTTAAAATCAAATATTCAGTAGCATCAAATGCCAACTAAAGTACGTGAATAAAAATAAATAAATAAATAAAATAGTTTCAATAGATGCTGGACCAAACCACTGTGTACAGTAATATCAGGTACTCTACCCTCTCTGTTAATGTCGCTCTTAGCACAATACATGATAAAACAACTGTGTTGACAAAGTGCTTCATGTGTGGTCTCTCTCCCAGGTTAGTAAGCATCAGAGGTGTGCTCCTCTTTCCACCTTGAAGTCAAAGCCTGAAACCTCTCCCAAACAGAAACGCACATCTAGAAGAAAGCCAGACAGAGGAACAGCATCTTCCCGTCTGCACCACAGTCTTGGGGTTAGAAAATCATCTCCTACCTTTTGGAAAACATCCCAAACTGTTCTTTCTCTGTCTATATCTCTCTCTTGCCACAGTGTTGAAAAAAGCCTTTCAGGAAAAAGAAAAGGAGTGTGTCAGTACTGCCTACTGGCTCAGCATTCAGTGATGAGGGCACTCATATTTGTCCTGTGTCAGTGCAGAAGTATCTCCTCCATCTCTGCTTCTAGCTGTGTTTTGAAGAAAGCAATGTCTGTGGTTACATTTCATGAAAATCGCAGTCCTGTAGATTTTGCATAGCATGTGCTGTAGGAAAACCAGTGGACCACTGCCTCAAGGAGACTGAAGGACATCTAGCTTCTGTATCCAAGTGAGATTATGTGTTAATAGTTCAGAAATTATAAAGTACTGCTTACAGGTATAGGAAACCCTTAGAGACAAAAACTAACATGATTGTGGATTAGGTCCCACAAAGATTAGACAGAGGCTGAGCAACACTGATTCCTAAGGGGTGTTTAGAGGTGCCTGCTGCTCTCATTTTATGTACCTCATTTCTTTTTTTGAATGATGGAATGTTGTAACTGGTCTGGGGAAGAATGGGACAGTCACAAAGGACACTTGGCCTGGAAAGAAGAGATTCTGCATGCAGTCAGTAGAGGAAGACACAATGTGGCCTCTGCTCAGAGCAGGCCCCAGAAAAGCTCCCAGGAAAAAGTTTGCCCTTCTAAATACTTACCATCTTTTGCAACTTGCTTACAAGTGGGCAAGGAGAAGAGCATGTATAAAAAAGCCCTCCCATCTCATGTATTTAGGTATCTATACAGCAGCAAATCACAGCTGCAGTCCTCATCTCTGTTGTGTTGCCATCTCTTGACATTCCTGCATTGCTCCATAGATACAGAATCTGCCTACATCTCTCATATGAATGGTCTCTAAAAAGAAATAAAAGACAAAATATCCATGGTTCATTTGAGGTCTCTTATTTATGATTCATCAGCAAAAGCTTTAGGGTTTTGTAAAAATAAGTTTATATATTGAACTCAAGCTACAATGGTTCTGTCTTTGCTGATGTAAAACCCCCAGTCAAATTTTAAGTAATTGCATTTGACTATATTTATCCTTCTAACTACTTTTTTTTGTTGTTGTTGTTGTTCTTTCTGAGATTTGTAGGTCTGCTAAGGCAACAGATACAAATTGAATAAACCAAATTGTTCAGAGCACACTACTTTGAACTAGAAAGCACAAATTGCTTGTCCAGCTGAGTTTGTCCCACAACTTTGTTCCATGCACTTACAGTCTCATAGTGAGCAACAGAAGGAAGCCCAATTCTCTCTAACCCCATTAGTGTAAAAATGTCTCACTGCTCTCCAAGGCTTTTGTCTTAATCAAGATACTCTTCAGTTGTCATTCATGATCGGGAATTGCCTTTCTGAGGATGAAAGATCTTCTACTCTTTTGATAAAAAGAGCTAACTGGAATAGATAAAAATGCAATTTAAAGCATTTTTTCCAGGACTTGGATTCACTGCCTCCACTGTTTAAGGTAATTCTGAAGGAAAGCCCCAGTCACCCTGCTGTAGGCCAGGCTAGGCCTGTGGACAGATGGCATCCTCAGGCTTTCACCCTGAGGCCAGGCCACCATTTACACAGAAAGCAAGAGTCACTGGACCAGAATGAACTTAAGAATTCTACAGCAAATGCATTCAAAGTTTATAGTAAATGAAAATTATTAGCTTGAACATACATATTAATTACTGACTATATATGTAATAGAGGAGAAGGATCTGAGGGTGCTGATCCATGTTCACCTGAACATGAGTCAGCAGTGTGCCCAGGTGGCCAAGAAAGCCAAAGGCATCCTGGCCTGTATCAAGAATAGTGTAACCAGCAGGACCAGGGAGGTGATCATCTCCCTGTACTCAGTTCTGGTGAAGCTGCACCTCAAGTACTGTGTTCAGTTTGGGGCCCATCAGTACAAGAAGGACATTGAGGCCCTGGATATTGAGGAGAGGCTGAGAGCACTGAGCTTGTTTAGTCTGGAGAAGAGGAGGCTCAGGGGAGACCTCATTGCTCTCTGTAACTGCATGAAAGAAAGGTGTGGGGAGCTGGGGGTCGGCCTTTTCTCGGAGATAACTAGTGATAGGACTAGAGGGAATGGCCTCAAGTTGTGCCAGGGTAGGTTTAGGTTGGAAATGAGGAGACATTTCTTCTCACAAAGAGCAAGGTTCCAGGGTTGCCCAGGGAGGTGGTGAAGTCACCATCCCTGGGGGTGTTGAAGGCAAGGCTGGACGTGGTGCTTAGGGGCGTGGTTTAGTGGATGATAGTGACGGTAGGGGGATGGTAGGACAGATGATCTTGAAGGTCTCTTCCAACCTTAATGATTCTATGATTCTGTGATTCTATGATTCTGTGATTCTATATTATCAGCTGTAGAATATATTTACCACTGTCTTCTTTCCTGTTGATACAAGAATCAAACTTTGTCCTCACAGTGAAACTGGTCAAGCATGTCTCCCGTTTCTTTTTCTCTACAGTTTTCATTACTTCTATTGTGTAGTAACAAGGGCATCACTACCACAGGCACATACAAAGAAACTGCTTACTCAGTAAAGTTTAATAACCTAACAGAAGTATGTAAAAATCTGAAGCATTTTGTGCAGTTCTTTGCAAATAACAAGGGTGACACAGGCTAATAAAGCAGCATAACTAAGAGCAGAGGTAAAGGCATTTGCAATGCATGGAATTACAACTGCTGCACTTTAGCATGGCAGTTGTAACTGCAGGGACTTGCATGTCAGTGAATAAATTTAGCAAAAGAATTTTCGCTAGTCTTTAAAACAGATACTGATGAAGTAAAATTTCTCTTCTGTTCTACTGTTTGTATCTTTGATGAGGGGAAAACTTGTATCTTTCTGTTTATATCTACTCCATTTTCTGTGATGCCCCAGACAAACTCAAAAGGAAGAAATCCCATTTATTCAGAACTACAGATGTCATTTCTGCTTTATGCCCTCCTGTGCTTCCTTACCTCATGATTTCTCAGCATTTTGTCTGCTCCCAGTCAAACTCTTGCCCAAGCACACAGCCAGAACAACCAAGATGTGTGTTGTGTGTGCCTTGGCCATGAGCCTTCACCTGGTATTCCCATTGAAATACTTCTTGCTTTCCAGCCACATTTCCAATAGATTTATGAAAACTGATGTGTGTTTACATCATGTTTTAAGACTGTTGTAATTTCCGTTTTCCCTTAGCACCTACAGGCATCTTTCTGTATGGGGGCCAGCTCCTGTCCTGTCTTCCTTGCACAGTGAGTCTGCAAGCCATGAAAGTGGTGCAGTTACATTGCTCGTGTCTCAAGACTTGGGATACCTGTTTCTAGTGCAATATACAGTCTTAGCACTTCGGAAAGTGGAGCTTGGCTACACTGGTATGCAGGTAGTCCAATCCCTCTACAGTTAATTCACTAGAATACCTACATTAGTGAAGGTCAAGAAGCCACTTTGCAGCATAAAACATGCCTCTTTCATTTCTCACCACTATTTGTATACACTTAGACATGCTAACCAGGCTGTTATGGTTGAGATCCTACCTGTCATACCTACATGATTAATCACATTGTGAGCTAGGCCTTAGGAAGGGCTACACACTTGAAAGCATAATTCGTTACCTCTTGATATAAGTATTCATAGTTCTAATTGATTTAAGCTATTGAGTTCTGTACCTTTCATGACTAAGGCTGGATTTGACCCCACATGTTTTCCTCTAAAAATACAATCAATTTTAAATAGATTAAACTCAGTATCATCCAAGCTGTAGTCACCAAGCCAGATAAATATTTGAAGATGTGATCTGTAATTGTGGTTTATCATTCCTCTAAGCCATTCTGAAGGGATGAAAATGGAGCACTTTTGCCCCTGAGTTTTTTTTACATCCTTTTAAACTAAAAAGGAAACTAAAATGGTTTGGGATTTAATTTGATAACATAGTGAAAAGAATAAATATTTCCAAATAGACAAACATAGTGCTCAACAATTGTCATTCCCTTCCCATTCAACACAGTCAGGCTGTCCCTGATGAGAAGTCAACAGCCTCTTGGCATAGCAAGCTCCCTTCTGCAAGCAGTTTTACATCATGCCAAGCTTTCATAATACCCATGAGGTACCTGCACATTTTTTACAATTAAGATGAGTTCTAAGAGGCAATGTTCTGTTTTCTCAGCAGTCAAGACATCTGTGGCTCCTGCTCTTAAATAGCATGGGTTTCATACTTCCATTATTTATCACTCTTACAGTCTGTCACCTCATATTCAGCCATATAAAACATTACTCTGTCACCTCATATTCAGCCATATAAAACATAAAGTGCAGGCACAGAGGATGCTAGTGAAATCATCATATACATAAGTATTAACATGTAATGGAGGTATTAGGATAATCAACAGACTCATTTGATGACAGCATAGTAGACATACTAGTAGGAAGATTCGATTCATTACATATTTGATGCCCCTTAATAATAGTCTGAGAAATTTCTGAAGCATGTGAACACTACAGCAGTGTCTGGTAGAACATGTAGATATTAAGATTGATTCTTTTTCTTAAAAAGTTGAAAAAAATCCACAACTGTTAGACCTAATACATGTACATAATGCAGCATATTGGAAGCCCTGATCTAGACAGAACAACCCACTACACGGTTGCCACTGTAGGGTTCTGGGAGCGAGCCATATCCCCTGCCACATGGATATAAAAGTGGACTGGAGTTTGCATTTAGTATTGGGACAGACTGAATATTAAGGTCTCTCCACGTACACTTACCTTTCTCCCCTATCCCTTTGAAACAACATAGCTCTGGTTTGCACTAGACTTGAGAGGGATTTGACACCTGAATTCTTCTTCTGACATTCTCAGACTTGGATTATTTTTTTGTAATGGATCTGAAGTATTCCTTGAGTTTTTTTTTACATTGACACAGCTGCAAGCTAAAGAGGCTACCACAGTGCCTTTATTCACAAAAATTTCTGCACCTTACACAAGATTGTTAAAGGTGGTTGTTCAGTTTTAAGATTTTTGTAAAGGCTGACAAATATTTTAGAATGAATAAAATGAATAAAAGCTTGGGACAGGTTTTGTTCATTGCTAAAGGTGTTGTTTCATTCACACCATCATTCCAATCATTCCAGAGTTGGTAACTCAGAGCAGAATCTAGCCTTTACACAAATGGTTGGGCTAATTAAGACCCCTCTAGCTCAATGAACAAAAGTCGTATGCTCTGTAATGCTCTTCTAAGAGATATATGATATTACTTAACCTGGAAAACAGACTGTGACTCACATATGTGTGTTCAGGCATGAAACAAAGCAAAAATATTTCAGTAGCAGAAGCTCTGTATTTAGGCAATTCTTATTATATTGTGACTTGACTAAGGCCATAGATGGAAAAAGATTCAGGCCAAGGACTAACCCTAATGGGGTTCTTGCAAGTTGCACCCTTGTGGCATAGGCTGGAGTTGCAGCTCAGCAGCCTAGACCTGGCAATAGCAGCAAGAAAAGCATTACTCACTCTTGGGGTGAACTGCCCTGACTCCTTCGCAACAGTCAAGCATAGCTCCGCAGTAACATTGTCTGCATCAGAATGGTGAAAACACTATTATATTTACTGAAACATTAATAATGAGGTCTTGTGATTCCTTACATGATAAATGCAATATTTTCATTCAGGTACAACATCAATTTGATACATTTTTGTATTTGGGAAGAGTGCGTGAAAGGAGGAAAGGGCAGAAATATGCAGCTTTTCATCAAAATTCAATATAAGGTTATCCACAAAGTGTTTCTTAAATGCCAGTGTTTGTGCTGTTAATCACCAGTATTTGTCTGAATGTTCACATATGTAACCCCAGTGTTTTCAGTATGCATGCTCTCATCTACAGAATAAGGGATGAAAGATTACAAATTGTATTACAAATTATATGTGAGACTATTTTAATACTCTAGATGGAATCCAGAATGCCTTTCCTTAGGCAAGATCAAAGCTACTGAGGAAGTTCTACAGACTTAACTGAACATTTGGACAACAAAGAAACTTTGGATGCACACATAAAAAAGGCTGTTTTCTTAAGATTGTTCAAGAATATCCACCCAGTCATAAGAAAGATGGTTTTGTTTGTTGATTACAACAAGAAATAGCTTAACAAATTCTACAATTCACATTTACTTAAACAGAGGAGTTGCCATTTTCCCCCTTAAAGAGATACAATTTATGTTTCTCACTGAAAGATGAACACAGAACTGGCAAGTACATCAATAAAAGAGTACTCAGATTCCAGAGATATCATACCCAGAACATTGATTTTTGCTTCTGCCCACCTTCTGTGGAGTGTAGTCTTGCTGTATAAGCTTCACAGAAATAGTGAAATAACTCTCATGTATTTTTGGTACGTACTTGCTCTATGTGCTTGTGCAATGGGAAACATGGCAATAAGGTATTAAGCACTATTACCCATGCTATTAAGCTTTAGATAACAATTATTTTAAAAGTCATTGAGGAAGTTTTTAAAAAGGCATTGTTATATAACTACTACTCGATGAAAAGCTAAATTTTGGTAGGGACAAAAGTGAACTTTCTAAACCATGTGTGTTAAGGAGTACTACGCTCTTCTTCTGTCAGGATAGTAATCACCATAGGTGATGGGTGGGTGTGAACCCTAACTTAGGCTGGAGGCAACTCTGACATCAACCAAAAGTTATTATATGCAGGTAAAACAGAAAAAATACGTTTATCACTTCTATATGCTTTTCCCAGTATTTTTCTTAATCCTGATGCAGAAACGCCTCTTACATCTGTTTTCAACTCCTTTCAGCACACTGGTCTTTAAAAGATGGCTTCCAGATCACTCTTTCAGCCCATTGTTCCTTCTGAAACGACACCCAGAAGTATGCCACATCTCAACTCTGCAATGAGAGAGGTGGACCCAGGCCTGAACCAAATATGTGCAAGTGGCTCCTGTAACTCCATAGGGTCCACTTTAATCTGTATTGGGTTCAAGACTTCAGTGTCAAGGCACTGGAGATTTGTTGATTGATTTGCAAGTAGAAAAAAAAAAAAAAAAAGAAAAAAAAAAAAAAGCAGAGCAGAAGGGAGCTAAGGGATTCTAGTGCAAACTGGCAAGTTACTTACCTTTCTGAAGCATAAGATATACAACTAATAAGGAGATGGAGTGGAGACTCAACTGAAATTTTACTATGGAATCAATCCCTACTTAAGGATGAGATGTATTCCTGAATAACCTCTTTCCATTTTCCTAAAGATGTTTTTCACTAATAACCCAATGTATCTTTTTGTTGCAGCTCTTTCCTGGAGCACAAATAATTGAATTTTATGTGATAAATCTCTGTAGGTTGGATTCATCAGGCTTATATAAAGCTAGAAGAGTGCCAGAGAGTAATCTAGCCAGCACTGGGTTTCTATCATAGAAAACAGGGATGAAATAGACCTCAAGGTATCATCCCATCACTTCCCTTTGTCAATTCCCTTCCAGCATTCCTGACACCAATTAGCATTACCTGAAAAACACAAGTGAAGGAAAATACATTGGCCTCCAAGACAATCTCCTCAAAGGCTAAAAAAGTCTCATCAATCTTTGCAGATTGACAAAAGTCAGCAGATGCATTATCTCTTACTTTAGGAATGGTGACTGTCCCTCATGACCTTTCTATAAGTGTACCACAGAAATAGAGTTTTGGTGGGGGGTACCATAAAACAAATACAAAAGTTGTTACAAGAACAATATTCTGAGTAGTTCTTAATGACTCACCATCAAACTGCAAAAATATATCAAATGGGTTTTCACATTAATGATCAGAATCCTTGAGTAGACAGTGCACTTAATAAGCTTCTGTATAGGTGAAGTGGAAGAGATTGCCTGCACTTTGGCAGATAGAGAGCATTTAAAATGATCTTGACACATCAAGGAAATAATCTGTGCACACTATTATGTTTCTGTGGCAGTAATCAAAGACACAAATTCAACCTGAAGTACCTCTGTGCAGCAGCTTTGCAGGAAGGGAGCCGGGGATGGAGTGACTGAGACCAAAGAGGCTTTACCAACTCATACTTTTGCAATAAGACTTCATATGAGGTAACAGTAAGAGTATTAATAGTCAAGACTCGCTAAGGAACGTGAGTAAAAGCCTGACTAACAGGAATATTCTGCTGCTAGCACCACTGTTTAGAAACTAGCATTAGTGGAAAGCTCTCAGACAGGAGTATTAACAATTGGAAACAAAAGGGTCAGAGTGAATGGGGGAGGCAGAAATTACAGGGGTACTTAATTAGCCTAGGGACTATACTGCAATGAGAAAATTAAAATTTCTCTTTGTCTTGGATGAAGGAAGAGAAGAAATAATTCTGAAATTAATATAGTTTAGGCATTTTTAACCATGTGGTTGGTTAAGGAAGAGAGTGAATAGGAAAGATTATAATATCTCAAAAAAAAGAAGAAGAAGAAGAAGAAGAAGAAGAAGAAGAAGAAGAAGAAGAGGAACAAGAAGAAGAAGAAGAAGAAGAAGAAGAAGAAGAAGAAGAAGAAGAAGAAGAAGACAACGAAGAGGAAGAGGAAGAGGAAGAGGAAGAGGAAGAAGGAAAGAAACAACAACAAAACACAACATTTTTGCTAGGAAATTTTTAAGGATTGGGAATGAAGTAGAAACAGTTAAAAGGTCCTTTCTAGCGATATTCTCTGCCTACAAGAGCTGAACATCCAGCTCCTGCTCTCTCAGCTAGCTTTAGAAAACCCCAAGACATATTCTTGGCACAATGTATATAATGGCTCACCAGCTTAGATCATTAATTTCCTGCCACAGACCTCATCTACAGAATGTATGCCATTCTTACCACAGTCAATACTGCTTGCTGTCTCTCACTGACCTCTCCAGCACCACCACCAAAAGCCTGTGTCTCCTGACCTACCTTGTTTGTCTCCATGGCTCATTACCAGAGGTAAGATCCCTGTTCCAAACGCATAAAGTGTATGGCTTTTCATTAAGATTTCTTTTAAAAAATTCCAGCCATGATTTTTTTTTCATCAGCAGTTCTGCAGCAATGACACGATTTAAAAATTCCATCTATTGGCACATACAGAGTTCTCCTTACTCAATATTTTGGGAGTCTGGTGTTATGCCAATGCCATATGATGCAAACGTGAACAACATTGTATTAGCTTGCCCACTGGAGCACAATATGCTATACAGCACAATGCCATGTGTCATCTTTTGTCTGCAGCATGTGAATGGCAATAACCCCTTGAGCCAAGTACATCAGTGTATCAGCATAACAATAGATTTTTTTCTGTTTCTAATTTAGAGCAGCAAATGGTTTTTATTTTATTTCAACTATAGTTAGTTCTGGTAAAAGAGTTGGACTGATATCCATAGAAAACAAAGCTGTGTGTGCATCCTTTCTTCTCTGTTATTGCTACAGAAAAACAACTACAAGACACAAATAATTTAAATATGGTGTAGGTAATCTGTCCAATGAAAAAGAAAAAGCCAAACATTGTTCTCCTCTCTCACTGCTATCTCTTTTAAATCAGTGCCAAACTATCTCCAGCAAAACTCCCAACCACCACCTCCATTGAAAATTGCATAACAGTGCTGAGAACAATTCCTGGTCCTAATTTGCAAGAATAAGCCATACTTTGGCTGAGTGAATACCAGTGTCCACTACTAGTAAACTTTCAAGTCTCAGGCTTGTCATCCTGTCTGATATTCATCGCAATGCCGGATACAGAAAATTCTCCAGTTACTTCTTGATCTTCACCCTCGCTTAAGAAAAAACATTTAAAAAACTAATGTAAACTAAACTCGAAGATCTGAAATCAGCCTTCAGTGTGCAGATGCCAGGCAAGACTGAAATTAGAGATGTCAGGGGACAGACTGCCTCAAAAAATTAACTAGAACACAATCTTATCAGTGCATCCCAAATTGTCTCCATTTACAAAAGACGAATGAAATTTAACACTAAATCAACAGAATGGAGTGATACTAATGGCACAGCTGCCTTTTTATATCTTCAGCTGACTAAAAACTACAAATCCTCAAAGAGGACAACCTGGTAGCAGCAATCTTGCTGTATGGATCTTCCCCATCCAGGAGTAGAGAAGCAATAAAAATGTAGAAACATTTTATTAAATGACCTGCCAAAATCTGTCTCAGTTTGTCAGTGTGAAGCCCAAAGATTTCTAGTTAGTTTGCATTACAGCTTCTCGAAGATGCAGTCACTCCAGAGACACATCGTTCATGTGAGGAAGAAAAGAATAAAGCTCCTTGCAATCCACTAGACATTCTTGCCTTGCAAATCTAGTTTGCTAGGGCATTGCCTAGGTGACAGTTGTTTTAGAACTTTACTAATGCAGATTAACACTCTGGGCAACCACTTATTCAGTAATTCAAAACCAAACCCTGAATTTTATTATACCAGTGTTCCAGGCCTCTTGCGATTCTGCTGGGAGCTGCATAATCTACGAACATGTTGGCACACAAAACTGTGTGCTAATTAATAGATTCATTATCACGACGTGATACACATCATCAAATTTTTACATTGTCTTTGATCCAACAGTCACTGGCAATATTACAATGCATGGTAACTACTTTAACTTATCGTATTATTATCCTTCTATGCATGTTTAAAATTTGCATAGCTGCAAACCATTAATTTTGTTCACAGTTGGGGTTTTCTGTACACTGATGTCTCATTTGAGTAGTTAAAAGCAAGAAGTGAAATTTCTCTGCCAAAACTTTTCTTCATGTATTTTCTAAACCCTGAGTGACATTTTAGCTGCATTCAAAATAGTTCCACTTTCTAAAGAGCAGGAGGCACTCTTGTTTCTGGATTGTAATACCTCCTTTCCTTTTTATTTTTTATTTTTAATAATCCTTTTAGTCAGTAGAATATTTTAATTAATTATTTGCATGTATCAGTCAACTGCCAAAGTAAAAATTAAAATGCTATTGTATCTTCATATCTTATGAAAGAAGTTCCACATAAAAATAATCAAAGGTTGCAGCTTTGCTGCATTAAAGTTTTGTATTTGATCTTTTACTACTGTTGTTAAATATAATTTCCACCCACAAGACCACTGTACCACAAAATCAGAAGGAACGCCCAAGAAAAAAACACTGTGTTGTCACCTTGCCCAAGACAGAAGGTATCGGTTGTGCTCTTGCCTTGGATCTGTGTGTTGTTTTAAGAAGCCTGAGGCAGGCAGAGCTCCCTGCAAGGAGGAAAAGAGAAGGAGGTTGGCCCTTCTGAAGCAGAAACACCATCTCAAGGGGAGATGTTCCAGCAACAACAGTGTTTGGCTGCCAAGAGAACGTTAGGCAGCAAGTCTTACACAGCCTCTTTTAACTGCAGTCCTAACTTCTTATGTTTTGTTTATTTCAAAAGAGCTCCCCTTCCAGCTTTTTCAAAGAAAAGAGAGTTTCTGAGTTTAGAAATCTTTTGGTCCTCCATGGGTAGTTCACTCTGAGAAGATCTAAGTAGATCCATTTCAGAGTCTGAGCCAGGTTAAGCTTCCATCGTAGTGTCTATAAAGCAGTGTATCTTCATTGTTGGAAAGTCAGACGATACTTTCCCATCACTTTATATTTCAATGTAAAACATGAACATCACATGGTGTCATGGTCACTTGTTGAACTTCATACAGTTGGCCTCAGCCCATCGGTGCAGCCTATCCAGATCCTCCTGCAGAGCCTTCCTACCCTCAAGCAGATCGACACATGCGCCTAACTTGGTGTCATCTGCAAACTCACTGAGGGTGCACTCGATCCCCTCATCCAGATCATTGATGAAGATATTAAAAAGGACTGGCTCCAGTACCTAGCCCTGGGGAATGCCACTAGTGACTGGCCTCCAGCTGGATTTGACTCCATTTACCACGACTCTTTGGGCCCGGCTATCCAGCCAGTTTCTAACCCAATGAAGCATGCGCCAGTCCAAGCCAAGAGCAGCCAGTTTCTTGAGGAGAATGCTGTGGGAAACGGTGTCCAAAGCCTTGCTGAAGTCAAGGTAGACCACATCCACAGCCTTTCCCTCATCCACCCAGCGCGTCACTTTGTCATAGAAGGAGATCAGGTTCGTCAAGCAGGACCTGCCTTTCATAAACCCATGCTGACTGGGCCCGATCACCTGGTTGCCTTGTAAGTGCTCTGTGATGACACAAGACACTCACTGATGAGTGAAATAGATTGTATTTCAAATAGCTACTGGAAGAAAACCTGGACTGGCCATACAAATGAAGAAGTAAAATGAAAACTTCAGAATCAGTTTGTTTTAGTAACAGTCAGAACTAGATCAGCTGAAGTAAATGTACCTACAAAAATATCAAAAATGTCTGTGTGAAGTTATTATAGACAGAATGGCAACAAAATTTACTAGCTAACCAACAACAAAAATTCTAAGTTACACTGTCATTAGAGCTTATTTTGAAAGCTCCAAATATGAGAGAATTATCAAACACAAGTGGGAAATTGCATGGCTTTTGAGCAGTTTTTAACATTTATCCAGTCTCATATAGTAGGTTAGCTTGCTCTATTTTTGGCATTTTAATTTTGGCTTTACGGTTTTAACTACAAGAGGGTTCTAAAACAGTCTTCTTTACTTGTATGTTTTAAGTGATTCAAAAAATCTTTCTAGTAATCTTTTGTCAATTAAGAATAAAGTTAACATACCTATCCATCAGGTAGTAAAATTCTGCTGAATTTCATTTAATTTTATCCCTGCAAATAGGAGAGTCCAAACTGAGCTCACTCTGACTTGGTTTGGTTAGAGACAGGGACCAGTTTTTTTTTTAAAAGTTGGCTCTAGATTTGTTTAGAAATTTTGGTGTCGGGAAGCACTCAGTAAGTAAGAGCTAGAAGTGTGTGTGAAAAAAACCTGTGTATCTCCAGAGAGCTATCACAAACATAAAGGTACCTGAAGGGATGTCCTGAGTGAATTTAGAGTTAATTTTCCTCCTTGTAGATGCCATGGTGCTGTGTTTTGGATTTAAGATGAAAACAATGCTGATAATACACTGATGACTTAGTTGTTGCGGAGCAGTGCTCACACAGCCAAGGACATTTCAGCTTTTGGTACTGCCCTGCCAGTGAGGAGGCTGGGGTTGTGCCAGGAGCTGGGAGGGGACACAGCCAGGACAGCTGGCCCAGGCTGGCCAAAGGGATGTCCCATACTGTGTGGCACCATACTGAACAATAAAACTGGGTGTGGAGAATCACTGCTCGGGGATGGGATGGGCAGCAGTCAGAAGGTGGTGAGGAATTGCATTGTTCGTCACTTGCTTTGTACATCCTATTATTATCATCATCACCACCATCATCATTGTCATCATCGTCATCATTATTTCCCTTCCTTTTCTGTCCTTTTAAATTGTCTTAATCTCAACCCCCAAGATTTTATTTTTATTTTTATTTTTTTTTTTTTCCTTCTTGATTCCCATCCCTGTCCCCCCTGCAGGGGCAGGGAGGAGGGAAGGAGCAATCAGCTGTGTGGTGCTGAGCTGCCTGCTTCGTTAAACCACAACAAGGAACCCTCTGGAAGGAAGTCTTTTTCCACCTGAATTGTAAGACAAGTTCCTAGATTTCTCTTCATCTGAGCCACCAAACGTAAGCAACAAAACAGATCAGAGGAAGAGATGTGGTCAAAATTTGCAGGTGGACTCCTTGCAGGCACTGTGGGAGCTGACAGAAATGCTATAAGACAATAGGGAGAGAAAAAAGAAACAGTTATGATTAATGCTCATCGTACTGTGCATGTTGTTATCTATGAAGCCATTCCTATATTGTAACTTCCCTCCTATACCTTATTGTACTCACTGCTATCTTTTCCTCAGTTCAGGCAGCTGTTTTTGTCCCAAAGAACTACATATATTTTCACATTTCTACTTTATCAGCATAGAGGAGACCCTATCTTGAGCTAGGATAGTTTAGTGCAGCTGTATGGATCTTGTAGGATGCTGAGTTTAAGGATTGGAAAGAAGTTAGTGTTGCTATGGGAACTGATTTCTTGGTTAGTCACACAAACAATGTATTTATCTATCTCACCCTATACTTAACATGAAAACCATTCAGTGATTTTGTTCCAGGGCAACCTGAGTTGCATGCAATGAAGTGTTCAGTTTATAAGAAATGAATCCACTGCAGTAAATAAAATGCTTTTTCTATAGTAACACATTAAATTAAACCAGGCTCCAATATTTTCAGAGGAAAGTTGGATGCACTTGTAATTCTGAGAGCCTCAGGGAATGACAGAGCAATTAAACTTCCAGATCGTGACAGCCCCTGAAAGGCTGCAGGAACTATAGCACCTAGGCTCATACCTAACTAGTATTTGGAAAATTCCCAGTGGCTGTTACTCACTATAAAAAAGACAGAATTCTCTTTTTACTGACCAAGAACTCTCACCCAGCCGCATCTACACTTTCCTTTCCATAATGGAGCAATAAACAATTTTGGCCCTGGAGTTAGTTAGTTTACATTATCAAAGAATCACAGAATGCCTGAGGTTGGAATGGATGTCCAAAAGTCATCTGGTGCAAGCCCCCTGCCCAAGCAGGTCCACCCAGAGCAAGGTGTCCGGGCCCATGCCAAGAGGACTTGGTCCCCTGGAAGATCTCCAACAAGGGAGATCCATGGCCTCTCTGGGCTGTCTGTGCAAGTGTTCATTGTTCATAAACAGTGCTCCTGGTGTTCAGAAGCAGCCTCCTGTGATCCATTTTGTGCCCAGTGCCTTTTGTTCTGGCACTGGGCACCACTGAAAAGAGCCTGGCTCTGTCCTATTTGCACTTTCCCTTCAGGTATTTGATCGCATGGATCAAATCATCACATCATATGTAATGGATGGTATTTGATCACATGGACATCCATTACATATGATGTCAAACAAAAGTGAAAATTCCCACAGGGCCAGGATGATTTTTTTTTTTTTTGTCAGAATACATGTATGCTCATCAGAAGAATTTCTGGCATTTGGAAACAAAGCTCCAGATCTTGGTGGTAGCTGGTGGAGACTGCACTTGAACCAGAGTTCAAGTTATTTTCCAAGGGGCTGCTCTAAGTGTTAGGGGTTTCTCTTTTTCTCGTACTGTTTCTTCTCTTACACTATCCACTCTATTGAGTTACACCACACAACTGAGGTAGAAGCACACACTGTGAAGTATCAGTTGGGGACAGGAGTTCAGTGGAGGAGCTTCAATTTCTCCCTAGCCCAAGTGCATTCTACTGTTTAAAATCATTCTTTCTCCAAAAATGCTTACAATGTAAATTGTCACACCTACTTGGAGAACCAAATAATTCCTCACTCAGAAAAAAAATGTTCTATTTTTCCTTCCTAACTGACTAGGTTAAATGCTTGAAGATCCAAGGCAAAAAATAAGGCAGGACTAAGCAGCATTCTTCTAACACTTCCAAGTCAGGAATAGATTGCCAGTGTTCCATGTTTTTGCAGAAGCCATTCTTTCCCCTCTACAGATTTGTTCTCCTCACTCTAAGAATTAGAATATATACATGCATATCTACAGAAATCAGTGTTTCAGATTCCCTGTATGTAAATGGAGAACACCCACTATGTTTAAACTTCATATCTGTTAATGATTTTATCCATCCTAGAGAAAAACAATCACTGGGAATTTTATTCACATTTTATTGTTTTGAAATTGTTATAAAATGGAACACCTGTAAGGTCTTCCACATAAATTACTTTTTTAACAACCAGTGCAAGTCTCAAATCATCAGTTGAGGTAAACGATGCAAGATGCAAGTAAAGGGTGGGAATGTGGCCCTTATGCATGTGTAAGAAAAAACATTTGTTTTAACAGCGCACCCTCTGAAGAGTGAAAAATTGTTGTTACTGAAAAGTAAGAGTCTTGTATCTCATTAGGTTACATCACAAGTGACAAAATATGAGGTTCTTACAGAGCTAATGGCATAACAGCAGACCATCCACAGACAACACCTGCTAGCTACCGGGAAAATAATAAGCACATGATCCCTTGAGATCTTATTCAACAGTAAAACCTACTAAACTAAAAACAAGAAAACCCACAAAAGATAACAGAAGCCCCAAAATATTTTCTGACACACTGCAAAAGCAGGTGGGCAGAATTTAGACTGGTCCCTGGATGATTAGCTACAATATGCAGTATAATCTGGTTTGAAGATTTACACTTTGACAGAGATTAGAGAACAAAATTTAGTTTCCAGGACTGAGAATCCTAAAACCCGTGCAGTTCTACCTCTGCTTGCTTTCCTCCATTGGAAATTATGATATATTAACTTCCTAGTATTTGATCATTACAAAAAATGACTGGAAACAAACAGCGTTTGTTTGTTTGTTTTCCAGTTATCTGGAGAACTGCACCTACAACAAAACTCAAGGTAAGGGAAGGAGATAAACAGCAGAATAAACAACAATACCTGAGCATGGAGTGTTAGAAGTGGAGCCGCAGGAAATAACGCTTCTACTTCGAGTTCTGACTTCTCCTGTTTGTAACTTAAAGTCATGCATGAGAAAACAGTTTAAAAGTGATTGAAAACAATCCTGCTTTAACAACCTAATATGAACACAAGTGCTTTGCCCTTAGTGACAATAACAAATTGGCAAGATTGCAGTTTTCTAATGTGCATGATAATAAGCTTTGGGGGAGGGAAGTATGGGTGCAGCAGGGAGAGGAAGTATATAGCACTGGGTTCACAGCTCACAATGACTGATTACATCAAATATGTACAGTATGCAATAGACTTTGGCATCATCTTCATAATGTTCTGGCATACCTCAACAGCCGCAATGACAATTTTGCTGAAGTATCTGACACGGAACTGGACAGTGTTATTTTGCATCCAAGTTCTGGACCATTAACACATTCGGGAAGAAAGGGAGTATTTCATAGTACCTGTCGTATTATCATACAGCTTCCTATAAAAAAGTAGTAATTTTCCATTAGCAAAGGGCAACACTGATTCTTTATCTGATCCAAATCCAACTCCCACTGAAGCTGTCAGAAGAAGCAGAAGCACATTTTTCTCGTGTGGATATATTTTCAATGATGTGTCTCTCAGTGAACATTATTGTCATTTAACATATGACCACCTTCTTGAAGGTAGCAATTTTTCAACGTGTTTTGATTAAGAAAAACAAAATCACAAGTCACAGCAGCTTTGAGTCATGCATCTTCAGAAAAGAAAGAAATTACCACTGGCTCATAGAAAGTTTTCCAACACAGCTGCTTTTCCTGGAGCTTTGACAGCAGAGCTGTGCCTCTGAATTATAAACATAGCTGCTGATTTGGTCGTCAGAAATTTGGTTCAAAAATATAAATACTTTTGAACAAAATAGCTTTGGACTGTAATAGTCTGTGAGTTATTGAAAAAGATGTGGACACAATTGGAATCCATTCTCTCCCAAATGCTCAGAAACCACAGCAACAGTAATTATTTTTCCTCAAATGCTTTCAAAGTCACTCCAGCCATTGTTCAGTGATTTGTGGGCTCTGCAGAAAAGCAGATGGTGTGCTTTGACCATTGTTTATTTTACCAGTCAATTTTATTCCATTGTTGTTTCATCTTTGTTCTTGTGTTTGTTGCATCTGCTCATTTCTTCACCTAATACTTGAGTATAATCTATAAATTGTCCTGGGCAAAGACAATTTCTGTGCTGTGTGTGGAAAGTGTCTAACAGTGCAAGATAACCCTGTCCCTAGTGCAAGTCTCTGAAGGCAGGTGTTAGACATGTAACAATCTTTTGGTGCCACGTGCTATGTTGGGTCTCTTAAGGTGCTACATGAAGTTTTTCACCAGTGTAATTTTTGTCTTATTAAGAGACCCAGTAGACAGAAAAACACACTTCACTTATTGGATTTCAGGAAAGCAGCAGCAGAAATTGTCTGAAAGATGGCCAGTTTGGCCTTCCTCAGGGAAAAACATGAAAAGACATGGGCGAAATAAGACAAGATGTTGACAGTCCCACCAGTGCATTGAGAAATAAGTGATACTGAAGAAACACACGTACTCTTCAGTATTTGCTTCTCTGTAAGCCAATATATAATGGGGATTCACTAATCCTCATCTCTTGTTCTAGTGAAATTCCTATGACTTGCTCTCAAAGTAGGCTCAAAGGAACAGAGAAACTCATGCCAGCCACCTAACTGGAGGCAACCCAAAGCTTTGGTTTCAGAGAATATTTTGATTTTAAGTGACTCACCCACAGAAAGCAGGTAATAACACTGCAGTTTGGTTTTCAATCAGCATAAACAACTACATCTTTTAATTTTTAAGTACTTTTTCCTAAATAAATTACTCCTGGAAAAAACAAACAAACAAACAAACAAAAAAAAAAATTTAAAATGTCCCTGTTTTATTGTTTCTCTCTCTTCTACTGCTACTTTTTAATACCATTTAAGAATCAGTATACAGAGGAAGGGCAGCTGCATCTTCTTGATTAGGCTTAATCCAACTCATTTACTTTAAAAAAATATTTGATCAGCATTTGCATTATGTTCTCCTATTGAACCTCTCAATCTTTAGGTCCTCATTTTCACAATGAATCACAGTTCTAGAGATCAACTGTTCCATTCACGCATTCTAGATAAAGAAAAGATATATTTCTGATGTTTAAAATGTAAATTCTCCATAAATTGCTGGATCATATCGATCAAATGTGCTGAATATTTAAGTGGATTTGTCCTGTATCTGTCTAGGTACCTTCTGTGGCATCACTACATATTAATTCCCTTCAGTTCTCTTGCACTGCAGCCTGGAGATTGTCCCGTTAACATATCCGACCATTCTACAAGATGGCAACAGAATAGCCTAGTGGATAAGAAATGGCAGAATGTCCTTTGAGTCATTATGTAACACATGGCATCAAAATATTCAGTTGCTTCCAGAATTTTGAAAAGTAATGAAAATAAAGTCATTTTTAAAAGAGATGAAGCCATGATTTTTAAGATTTGTGCTGAATACATTTTTGCCTGGCTGGCTTGTTGTATATGAAAGTGTGTTATTAAAAGCAGCACTGGGTCACTTTATCTTCTTTATCAAAATAAACATCCTTTAACTTTTTTCTATGAAGGGTGTAAGGGTATGATAACGAAAAGCTGAAAAATTAGTAACAGATCTTTGAAATGGAAATTGCCTTATAAATGATTATCAGTGATAACAGATGACTTGTAGAATGTGATAATGCATCAAGGAAATGTTTTTCGAAATGCTGATGCAAGCAGTCCTCTAAAATAGACTCTTATTGCTACAGCATATCCAAAAATCTTGTCTTCACTCACTGTACTTCTAAAGTATGTCTATGCACACTGATATCGGCAATGTACCTGGTATATTCACAAAAAATAATGATTTTAGAAGAAAGTGTAGGTGACATGGCAGGCATGACTTTTGCATCAAACAATAAGAAACTACTGCTATTGTTCTCTGGACTCTGATTTGTAAAACTTTTAATTAGTAAAACAAGGTTTCTAAAGTATCCATAAATTTTTGGATTTACCATTCTTGGCCTTTCATGTGTGTTTGTTGCATCTGCTCATTTCTTCAGCTAATACTTGAAACCTTTCAGGCTTCAGATGACTACAAATTAATCACAAACTGAAGAAAAGTGGATTCAGTGGGGAAAGGGAGAGGGGAAGGGTTGTGAGTAATTGTTTTCATTCAGATCACAGTCAAATTTGTGAGATCAATGCAGTCTTAGGCCTTTTTTTGTGTAAAATGTGTGGCCTGTTTTTGTTAATGAAGTGTTTTTCAATAATGGCAGGAGAAGAACTCCAAGTAGGGCAATTTAGGTTTCTATTTTATTAAGTGTTTCATATGTTTGGAATTTTCCTTACCTGCCTGTATTGCTCAGTTATGCATGATAGCTGTGTCTTCGGGATTACATTCTTTTCAGTGTTTGGCTACAGTAGTCTAATAGGTCCTTGAGACCACACCATTGCTCTAACTGCACTGCAGCAAAGTGATGTCTAGATGAGACCAGTTGGTAAAGTCAACTGAAGAGGCACTGGGAGCAGAAGGGACCTCCAGGGAGGGTGGCAGGTCAGTGCCTTGCCAGCCAGGGCCATGCCACCAGCCCAGCCAGAGTGCTTCAGGTGTAATGACATGCCACAGGCTTTCTGTGCAGCTAGCAGTCACAAATTCACTCTGTGCCTCACTGTGAATCCAATGGAGAGCACTGACTCATTCACAGTGAGATCAAGACACATGACATGTCCCTTTCTCTCAACCACATCATCCCTTGTAGCTTGCTACAGAGCTGTTTTATCTCAGGAGTATAAACACAACAGGAAGAGGGTGTGCTTTTCATAATCTATTGTGCCAATAGTAGCAGTTGCCCATCTTCTAGGTTTGCACCATTTCTGTGCCTGGAGAGCAGATACCAAGTGGAAGGTTTGCACTACGGTGAGTCAGCAAGCATGGGCTTCACAGAGGCACTGAAGCTGACGCTAATTTTCACATTTACCACCTGCAAGAGGGAGAACAGAGCCCCCTTACAATACACAGACCACAGCTGGTTCATTCTGGGTATGTGCAGTGTGAGCAACGGCAGAGAGAGTTTGTTTAGGGGCACACTGTAAGACCAATGCAGTAGGAGAAGAGGTGCCAGCAGCACCAGCTGCATGCCAGGCTCCCACATCACACTGCCTGGCCTTGCTACTGCAAGACAAAGCTCCCTCAGAATTGAATCCCAGTCTTACAGGGAGATCATATGAGATGGAAGGAGTTAGCTGTGATGATATGGGGGATGCAGTGGGAAAGAAAGGTGGGAGAGGCAGCCTTTTTCCTTTATAGTAGAGCAAGTTCTGTTCACAACTGGCACTTGGTTCTTAGTTACAGGGAATTGCACAGAAGTAGTCTTTTCACCTATCTCTACTGAACTGCTAAAACAACCACTCTAGAATCACGTTATTTCCAGACTCTACAATTAGGAAAAAATTCAGTGAAATCTGCTGTGGTCCAGATGCACAACAGCTATACAGGAGACTGAGCATGTACACCCGTCCCCTACTACAAAATCCTTAACTCCTCATCCAAGCTGTAGTCTGACTCTGAACTCACCAATTCAACTGATGAAGCAGATGAAAGAGATTCATTTTAAGCCTAAACTTAAGTAGTTATGGTATGTATCTCCTGAACACCTCAAGACTTTTTGATCAAAAGAAATGCAAAACCTAATGCTCAGTATGTTAGAGGGTTCCTATCTGTGTCTTACCCAGAGAAGGTGCTAGTTCTTAGAGTCACCAGTTACAGGAAGTTGTTTCAAACTTTCTCAGCAGTTGATGCAATTTATGCAAGCCCATAAATTGTGTCAATTCTCTTGTAATGTCAGCCACATTACAAAGGAAAGGAAACAAAACAGAAAAAAAAGACATGATTATTTGATAGGTACTGTGTATATACCTGACACTTCAAATACTCTAGAAGTCTGTGTAAACTGTAACAACAGCTTAGACAAACATTTATTTTTTCTAAGCCAAATTGTGACTAAATGTCGATTCTGTACTTGAAAAACAGAGAGGTGATCAGCTGGCATCCGATTGAATTTTTGTCTGTGAAAGTTTCAGCTGAAAATTTTAGCTTGGATTAATTACATAAACTGAGGATTCAAGCTGTTTCATATCTAGACATGTTGGTTGCTTTTGTCTTTCACAAAAATAGCATTTTCTCCTAAGAGATAGGTGCAGGGAGGGAATGGTGAGTTTCCTATAGAAGCTTTCCAGTAGGAAAAGTGACGACAAGAATTTTAACTGACTTTGAGACAGCTACTGCATACATTTTATGAAACTGGGACCACTTACAACAATGTGAGGCTGGCCTCTATAATATAGAACGTCATTTCTCCTCAGTTAAAAATATTTCACCTTTGGAAAGACTAAATATAAAAACCCATAGAAACCATTCATTTCAAGGCTTTGGATGAGCCACCAGAAGATACTTGACTGAATGTCAGTCTGTCGCTTTCTGTCATCTCTCTCCCTTCATATTCACAAGACTGTATTCCTTGATCTTGGAACCATTTATGCATGTACCATAAACATTTCCCTAATTAGAAAGAAAAGCCTAAAGTTTCTGTTTTTTCTATTAGATGAATTATAAAGGCTATTCTTTGATGTGAACAATGCATTATCTCATTTTGAATATGCAAGCAAAACCTGAGTTTTTTACTTACTTTCTTTTAATATACTATGACAGACACTTCCATAACATATCTGTTACATAAATAATTTCTTTGGTCATGTTTTGTATAATTTCACCTTGATTTGTTCCACTCACTCAAGTACAACAGAAGAGAAACTGAAGTTTTTCATCATCTCTATCCCACAAGGAAAGTCTGGCCTTACCCTTGATCTCTAGAGAACATCAATTTAGATTTTCAGCTTGAATATTGGTGACTAATTTCATCTTCCTGTGAAGCTGCAGTGGGTGTCACCCAAAGTATAGAACTCCATTCTCAAGTGGGAAAGCAGGAAGAAGATCTGCTCACTTATTGCCTCACATATTTCTTGATGAATGTCTGAAAACCAGCAGAGAAGCAAACACACTAAGTGAAATCCTGGACTTTCTGATGCAAGTAAAGATTTTGACGGGTACTTAATTCGTACACCATCGTTTGGAAAATCATTTTTGCCCACCCAGAAAAGGGTACTGCTGTGAGGTATTTATGGTCTTTGCTCTTACCAGGATCAAATCCAAGTTGCAAAACAACTCCCCAAATTAAACAGTGTTCTATGATCCATTAAATCTCCATTCCACAAAAGTTCTGAACTCACAAATCTACCTTGGGGGATGAGGAATCCAGTGCAGTTCAGTCTATGTGAATGTACATACTGCTCATGTGCTCAAAGTAAAATGCCTTGTTGGGTTTGGCAATCGCAGTCAGTCCCACTGAGACTTATGCCCATTTTTAATGGAAACCACAAAGAGCTTAGCAGAGTTGTGTGTGTGTTTTTGTTTCTTTGTTTTTTTTACTGTTAGTTAACCTCACAAGAATGTTTGGGTTGGTTTTAAATATCCATCAACCATTCCGTGCTCAACATACTAGCTTATATGAACAACCCTTTTAACCACCTGCATGATGAGGATGGTTATTAGAGTTAATGACCATCACCTAGATGCTTTTGGATTAAATTTGCATCCTACATTAAGACAGAAAGGACTTTTTCTTCCTTTTCTGTTAAAACCTGAAATATAAGTCTTTATTAAACTATTGTACTGTCAAGTGCTTATTTTTCCCTGTTTTCAAAGCTGCTTTTTTTTTTTTTTTTTCATTCACCCAAGGAAGCCTTCACAACAAACAATATAAAAGAGATATTGGGCATTTAAACAGCAGCAATACAAACTGAGATATATAAAAAAAAATATTCTCCAGACTTATGAACCTTTCATTTTTCTGTTTCCATGGCAAATAAAGGCATTTTAGCCCATTTCTAAATGACATGTCAAAGAAGAAATGACATCTTCATCCAGTATTTCTACAATAAATTGATGAATTCTCAAAAGGAAATGCAGCCTTAATAGGTGTATAAGTGATCAGTATAGAGAAGACCTGATTTGTTAGGACTTTCCACCTAAAGGCATTTTCAACATCAGTTTTTCTTTATTAGCAAATGTTGACTTTTTAACGAGATCATTGCAGCAGTCTCCAGTGGTGCTATTTCAGTTTGTCTCCAATTATAAACTCAGTAGGTCACAGCACGGAGTAAGAAAAAAAAAAAAAAAAGAGAGAGAAAAAAAAAAAGAGGAAATAAAAGCACACTGAGAATCAAACTTATCAGTAGTCCCATTAAAAATACCAAGTACAAACTTTGGAATGAGGGAGCAATCTGTAGACACAGTTCAATGGTTTCATTTTAAACTGAAAGAAATATTAACATGTTAATTATTAACAGGGTGATTAAATTTGATTAAATTTAAGCTTTGTTAAAACTTTGCATGTCTTGGGGTTCCACTTGCAGAAATACTCATAGTCTGTCTCAAGCACTCCAGGGGCATCACCTAAGCCTGCAGCAGAGGAATGCCAGTCATAGAAACATAGCCTTTAACAGTATTCCACAGTAAGAAGAAATAAGGATGCAGACACATTAGCATTTTAGGCCAGATAAAGAATGCACTTTTGAAGTGAATTTTCCAATCTCCTCCTTGTCTGTTGCTTCATGCTATGGAGCATGCTCAGACCACAAAAACTATCTTCCTTTTGAATGACACTGGAGACGTAAATGCTCCCCGTGGACTTCCCTAATGCACTCCAACCACTAATGACACTCAGCTCTGAGGACCAGACTAGCACTTGTTTGAAACAACTTCATCCCACCTCCCAAAAATGGCAGAGTGCTGACATCAGGCTTGCAGCATTAACCTTTTCAGTCTGCAGGGCAGCTCCTACCAGGCTATGCTACTTAGGAGTGTAGACACAGCTGAAGTGTAACATGACGAGAAACGACTGCAACTCTGATGGTGTAACTACATTGCTGAGAACCTTTGCCTTGACCTTAAGCTATTTTCTATTGCTCTTGAAAGAACTCAGATATTTTAAAAACCCACTCATTAGCAGAGCTTCCTTACAGAAGGAAAAGTCATCTTTGCAGCTACCTAGTTAGCAATTGCAGTGAAGGATGGAAAGGTCACAGGAAATTAACATTAATAGCTGGAACAACTCAAAGCACTGTTTTGCCCAAATCACAAGGGGAGAGGGAGGAAGGACAGGATAAATCAACCGTGAATACGTTTAGACTAGAGATCAGAACAACGCCCCATAAAGGCATCAGAAGTTGAAAGCATCCCAGAGGCTGCTGCTATTACTTATTCTAGCCAGTTCAAAGATGGAGCTTGATCATATTTTGAAAGGGATTATATGACATACCTGACTGTGAATACAGTAAATTAGACCCTGCGGCCCAGTAAATCTGTTTTGTTCTAATTTTCTCCCAGGTTCCTCAGACAAAGATGTACTGTGGGCAAGAGATAGTGTGATTATCAGTAGAGATGAGGACTTGTTACCACCCAGATCCTGTGTTACCACTGCCTTAATAGATGAGGATCAGCACAGTTCCTTCCCATCAAACAGTCCCTTGGAACCTGAAAGAGAGGGCAGGACAAGGCAGCATAAACAAACCAGCATAAGTGAACCAATAGCCACCGCTGTTTCGTATGTCACTGCCTCCCTTCCCCAAGGATTATTAACACCATAATGGATGCACATGTGAAAAGCTCCTGTAGTTTTTATGGAAGACTTGCAATCAAAATCAGGGTATTTTAACTACACTTATATACAGGAGATTACATAGGTATCAAACTTGCAAGAGCTTAGGTAAAAACACTCTTAGTGAACATGGAAACAAACAAACAAAAAGAAACCACCTGCTTTGTTAGTGTATAGAGATGCACATAATTTTCAATGGCAAAGGATTACAAAGGTAATTAGAAATTCAAGTTTTTATTCAAAGAGCTGAAAATGCTTCACAAAAAAGGAAAGTCTACATTATTTCCATGTTTTAATGCAGACACAAGATGAGGAGTGCATTCCTTCACCCTCATTAAAGAGGAATAACCTTCTGTGCAGATGGCAGTACTGTTCCCCTGGGGTACAGAGAGCCTGTACAGAGAGCACTGACCTGTCCAAAGTCACAGAGTGAACTGGTACAGTCAAGAACCTCATCATCATCCTCAAGTAGCACAGCTTCCCATACACTTTTTGTTTCCCTGCAGCTGGTTCCTTTTTATTATATCTCCTATTAACTGCCACCAAGTCTTTATCACAGGTTTTTCTTTAGCAAGGTCTGATATTCAGCTCAGCCAGCTCTCCATAGGAAGTAGCTCCCTGTGCTGCTAAGGGGAACACGTGGTGAAGCTGCACCATCATTAAGCATAACAAAAAATGAAAGGCTTCAGGCTTATGATCACTGGGAAAAGAAGGTTTGACACAGCAGAATAGAGGCTCCTGAATATACATCCTTAAAATACATTTAAGATCATCCTGTACCATTCTGTCATCTTTGTTCTGCAAACTCCAGCCATAAAAGAGACTTGGGCTCATCCTGAAATATAAGTTTCTTTTACTTTAATTTCCTCAAGGACATTGCTCTCTTTTTCAAGACAAGGCACATTCTTAAAGTTAGAAGGAAAAAAAAAAAAAAAAGTTTATATCAACATTACATGAAGGTGAAAAGAATTTGTACAAACGCATATCATATTTTGATTCCAGGCACTTTGACAAAGAATCTGTTATTGACATGGCCATAGCAAAAGAAAAGAAAAGGGAAAGTGAAATAGGAAGGGGAAAAAAAAAAAAAAAAAGATCCTATCCACTCTTCAGACTTGAAGAGAAATTTTAATCAACACTAGCTCATGGTACTATTCATTTAACTAAAGCCATCTTACAGATTGGATGAACTGCTAACTGAACTGCATGCGGATGAACTGCATATTGCTCATTCATACTTGAAAATCACTAGGGAGGGTAAGCTGCAAACAAAACTCAAAGGAAACTTCATCTTATGGTCTGACACCACAAGTCCGGAAGTAAAACAGGTGGCTTTAGTTTGTAGATGGTCTCAGATTCTATTATGCCATACTCACATCACTTAGGAGAGCCACAGAGGCAATTCTTTCTTCTGCCAGGGAAAGCACATGAATTTCCACATTAATGATGAGAACACAAACAATCACTATATTTCAATTTGACATAAAGTATTTGAAGAACATTGCTATAGGGAGTAGATAAAACTTCCCAGTTGTATTCAGATTTGTCATTATGAAGAAAACTGTCAAAACCAATTTCAGACCCACCATTTGGACAATAATTTTAAGAAAACTGTCCCTCTAATGGCCTTTCCTCAAAGAAAACTTTGCAAAGGCCAGAGCAGTTGTTCCTTCCTCCTTCTGTGCAATTAAAACTTTTATAAAATAAGGGTTTCTTTTAATAGTGGTACTATAAAAGAACACAAATGTCTTGTCAGGTCTGAGCTGTTTTTTTCGTTTGTTTGGTTGGTTTTGTTATCTTCAACAGTGGTGCACCCTACATACCCTACATGCCAAGACCTAAAGTCAAGAGCTTTGCCAAGTCACTCAGTGAAGTTTCAGTTATTTTTCCCCTACATGTGTCTTTTCCACTCCTTGAAATTGTTTGCCTTCCAACTGCACCTCATCTATACCTTGACATTAAGTATCATAGGTATCATTCAACTTTTCTGCCAAGTCTGACACTCCATTCAGCCAATGTGTTAGATCAAATAGTGTCCTGAGCCTACAGGAAAGCTTGTGTCATACTTTGCCACCGCTGAGCACAACAAAAAAGTTAAAGGCCATCACAGCTACAACAGAATGTTTTGGCAGCAGGAGTGCTGGAAACCAAATAAGTAATTGAGTGAGAGAAAAAAAAAGAAGTATGTGCAGAGAGAGATGTTCAAAATTCAGCAGGCAGGTGTGAAAACTAGGAAACTAGGAACAAACAGAACATGAGGATCCTTCACTGGACAAAAAGCATAGGGAATCATTCGTCCTGAGGCCACTGAAAGCTTTGTCACTGAAATAAGGGGAATCTGAAGTTTCATACCCAGAGGCTTAGCATTCCTCTCAATAGTACCTGTTTTTACACTAATGTGATTTCCTCAGCAGAGCAAAGATCAGCGTTTGTCTGAGCCAGCAGCAGCAAGAGTGTCTCTGGAGAAAGTGAAATACTACATTAGTGTATCAGAAAAAAAATGTTGAAAGTACATGGAAGAGGCAGGTGTTTACTCTTCCCCCATAATTTTAGTTTATATCAACTGTAGCACTTAGTGGTTATTTATGTCCAGCAGTGAGCCAACACGTCAGTTTGGGGACCAGTTAGCACATTTTAAAGGCTTTAAAGGACTGCCAAAGACTGCAATAGCAGAAGTACGTTGGTTCTCAGCTCACCTCTAATCAGCAGCACTGGGAGAAGTCATCATTTCCCCACTACGAGAAACACTTACCAAGACTTTTCTGTATCAAATACTAGTTTTTGAATTCCGGATGAAGTTTAAAAATGCAGAGAAAAATCATAGTATTTGAAGACTTCTATTGTCTTGGCTCTTTTTAGGTTTAAGGGTCTCTACCACAATAAAAAAATAACCACTGACTCACATTCAAGTAGTGTGGTGTAATTGCCTGAAGTAACTAGGAAAATAAAACTAACATTCACATTTTTAAGGAAAAGGTACAGCATTGAAGAGGCTTTCAGGGTAGGGCATAACTGCATTACCTGAGCGTTCCCTAGGCTCCCAACCTTAGATGCTATCGCGCTGGGGAAACTTGGTATGCTAGCCCTAAGGAACAGCATGGAGCGTAGAGTGGAGTGGAGACACCACAGCTAGGCTCTGTAATCAGGTGGGGACTCGATTGTTCTTGTGCCACCCTGAGCCAAAGACCTGTCATGTTTTGACAAAGACCTGACATGTTTTGACCTGTCATGTTTTGACAAATGCTGTACCCTAGTGTACTTTTTGCTCATTATAATATCGTTATAATACCAAAGCACACCTCCATCCCAAAAACTACCTGCCTCCAAGGTGCGACCACCCCTCACTGAGCATGTGCCCTGAATTTCTCGGAGCCTATTACTTTAAACGGAGACGAGAGAACTTTACACCAATCATAACTAAGATATGCTTGACTAGAGCCACTTAAGCTCCACCTAAAAGACAGAAAATAATATAAATTGGCCCAAGAGAGAGGGGATGTTAGGGAAGATACCACTGTCAGGGGAGATACCATCTTGAGGAAATACAACATCCTTAGGACCTCCTGAGTCCTCGGAGTTGACGGGCTGAGCCTCTCTTCCCCCCCATTGGGACGCCTTTGGGTGAGATCTGAATACTTGCTTATAAATCTCTCTAGAGTCTTTGATCTTTTTAGCACGTTTTTTTCTAGGCCGTGCACCTGTAACACCTGTGTATTTCATGCATGCTAGCTTGCTTTTGCAGACAGTCACTATCACCGGCAATCCAAAAGAACCTGATTATCTGTTGCTGTAATAAACCATACTTGATTGCATTGTGATAGCTCTCATTAAGTACAACTAGGGTAAGGGTGGATATCCGTGATAGTTCAGTGTTCTGAATCCAACCAGACCCCCAGACGGTTAATGCGTTGTTGGTGAATGTCTGAATGGACCCCCAGACGGTTAACACGGTTTTGGTGAATGTCCGACTGGTTCTGTACCCTGAATCCGACTGGGCCCTTAACAGTTAATCAGCTACGCCCCTTAACGCGACAAGCAGCAGAATGACTTCAATGTCCCCACCACTGCCTACAAGCTACAAGACTTAAAAACAAGTTATATTTTGATGAGATGTCTGCTACACAGAAAGAGGAACCTGCAGACTGATTGCAGACACAAGCAGTAATCAGAGAGCGCACTAGTGTAATTACTTGAGGAAGAATTTCTAAAATTATTTATTTATACCTCATTTTGTTATGTAGTTGATACAGCAATATCTCTACCTGCCAGTAGTGATACAGACAACACCTGCTGTACAATGACCTGTGAATGAGGTGGGTTGCAGCAGCACAGCTGGTCTGCTGCAAATTTTACAACCAGGTAATTATCACAGAGACCTCCACCACAAGCAGTTTGGATCCACTAGCTGTGCTGTGAACCAGAAGGACTCAGAAGCATTGCACACTTGGCTGTAGCATTATATTCATTTGTAGTCCTCTCACTAAACTAGCTGCATGGCTTCAGACACTCAGCCTTTAACTTGCTCCCACCCAATGCCCTCCTCTGGAGACAGCAACTAGTGCTGCTCCTGGCCTGCACACAGGATGTTCTCCTCCACTGCCTGAGTCCAGAGAAGGCTGCCATGACCTCAAAAAATTCACCATCAACTGTTCAGCCAGTGTTGTGGTTGATTTACCCAGCTGGGCAGCTGAGCTCCACTCTCTCATTCTCCCTCCTCAAAGGGAAAGAGGGAGAAAATACAATGAAAACTCAAGGGTTGAGACAAGGACAGGGAGATCGCTCAGCATTTATCATCACAGACAAAACAGACTCAGTGTGAGGAGATTAGTAAAATTTATTGCCTATTACTAGCAAGCTAGAGCAACAAGAAACAAAGGGAAGAAACTAAAGACGCCTTTCCCCCATCCACTCTCTTCTACCGCCTGCTGCTGAGCACTGCAGGGGAACAGGGAATGGGGGCTGCAGTCAGTCCCTGGTACTTCATCTCTGCTGCTCCCTCACGGTCCCTCTCTGCCCCTGCTCCACATGGGGTCCCTCCCAGGGATGCCATCCTTCCTGAACTGATCTTGCATGTGCTTCCCACAGGCAGCAGCTCTTCAAGCACTGCTCCCACACTGCTCCATCCCACGGGGTCCATCCATCCCCCAGGAGCAAACTGCTCCAGCATGGATCCCCCATGGGTGGGCGGCAGCTCCCCCAAGAACCCCTGCTCCTGGGGGGGCTCTCCATGGGCCGCAGCCTCCTCCAGGCCACATCCACCTGCTCCACTGGGGGCTCCTCCACCCATGGGGGGGCTGCAGCGTGGAGATCTGCTCCATGTGGGACCCATGGGCTGCAGGGGGACAGCCTGCTCCACCAGGGGCCTCTCCCTGCACAGCCCGCAGAGGAACTGCTGCTGCCTGCCTGTAGCACCTCCTGTCCTCCTGCTGCATTCACCTGGGGGCTGCAGGGCTGCTTCTCACCCTCCAAGCTGCTGTTGCACTGCATTTTTTTCCCCTTTTTTAAATCCACTCACACAGAGGTGCAAACAACAATGCTTATTGGCTCAGCTCTGGCCAGCAGTAAGTCCCTTTGGAGCCAGCTGAAACTGGCCCTTACCTATCACAGGGAAGCTGCTGGATTCTTCTCAGAGAAGCCACCCCTGAATTTCCCCTCTACCAAGCCCTTGCCATGTGAACCCAATACAGGTGTGCAGCACAGCTGAGTGCTGAATCTGATCCTCCTTTGGATGTTCCTTGATAGTGGGGGTCAGTTTTAGTATGTACTGAAACTAGGGGAAAATGAACCTAAGTTCTCTGTTATGGATTTCTCTGGTGAATGCAATCTATAGTCGCAAGTAGTTGTCTGACAACTTGTTTGCACAGCATATTCAGCCTTTTTTCTCTCTCTCTTTTTTTTTTTTTTTTCCTAATGTTTAGAGCTGTATTATTTCTAACTGAAAGGACAGTTTATAACTTTCAACAGCAGCTGCCTAAATTACACGATTTCAGGTGTAGAGACATGGAAGCACCTGTGGCTCTCAATAAAATAATATCATTCATTTATATTTGCAACAGTTGTAGAGTAAAACATTTAGCACTGACATGGGGCTCTCTGCCAGCTGTATTCCAAATGTCTTACACAGGAAGGGAAACATGAACGAATGAGGAGGAATGAGGCAGAGCAGAAGTCCCATACATGACCGCACAGAGTACGGGTGCCCCAGCGCTGGCAGGGGACTGCAGGGCTGCTGCATGTGGTAAGGCCACGGCAACCCCAGACACTGGTGCCAGACACAGCTCCAGCAGCCTCACCTCAGGGCACAGCTGGGCCCCACAGATGAGATGAAACCAGGACACAGTGCCTCAGGGAAACGGGTTTAAGAAAGGGGAAAAATACAAGAGGACAGGAAAAGTGCAAAACAGCAGTGTGAACAGCAAGGTTGAATAAGAGGATGTGGAGGAGGTGCACCAAGGCAAAAAAGATGTTCACGCTGCAGTCCATGCTGGAGTTGATCATGAAGGACGGCATCCCATGGGAGGGACCCCACGCAGGAGCAGGGGAAGACCAGGAGGAGGAAGGAGCAGCGGAGTGGAGCTGTGGTGGACTGACCATGCCCCATGCCCCGCTCAGGGAGGGGTCAGGTGGAGGTAGAGGAGCAGGGACAAAGGAGTAAAACTGAGCCTGAAAAAGGGAAGTGGAGGAGGGGTAGTTTCAATTTTTGTCTTTGTTTCTCCCCTTCCAAATCTACTTTAATAGAAAATAAATCAGCTTTCCACAAACAGAGTTTTTTTTTTTTTTTTTTTTTTTTTTTTTTTTTTCTCCAAGACGGTAACTGGCAGGTGATCTCCCAGTCTTTATCTCGACCCAAGAGTTTTCTCAAACTGTTTTCTTCCTACAGCCCTCTGGGGGAGTGGTAAGAGAGCAGCAAACTGGCTGGTTGCCAGGGCTGTCCCACCACAAGGACTTACTGAAGGGCACACAGCAATTTGCTGTAGCAAAGCCAAGAACAAAACACAGCCCTTCTGCTTCCCAGTCCAGTGGATCTTACTGTTCACATGCTCTCTAACCTCTCCCTGGATACAGCTGCAGAAGGACAACCCAATTCATACAGATTTGCAAAGGAAGCATCAGCCAGGTACAGACACGGTGCAGTAGCCAACACGAGCCCTGATGCTGAGACTAATCCGTGATCCTGGACAGTCCAACAAACTTCAAAGGAAGCACTGCATTGGCACAGTGTGGCTAGGGCTTAAGAGGCCTTACAGTTGATTTCAGTAAGTGTTTTTGGCACACAAGGCACATCAGAAACATTTCATACAAATAGCATCTGCAGAGTGCCAAGAAGTCATGTCAGAATAATGTTACGTTATTTTTGCACACAGATTTATCACCTGCAGTCTATTCTAAAGGCCTAGCTGTTGTACAAGGCAAATGTTACAGAAGAAAGTACAGAAAAAGCAAAAAGACTTTTACAAAAATTTTACTAAAATTTCTACATGCCTTCTAAACAGCCACCATGCACTCACCTCTGATGTGAGATACAGAATTTTTTAACTTTATGACATATAGGTAAAAACAGTCTCTCAGAGTACATTTTAATCTAACCAGAATAGAATCTCACTATTATGTCTACAGCATGTAGAAATGGACTCTTTTCTAATTCAGTACACTAAAAAAAAAAAAAAAAAAAAGTCACCATATGAACACTGGGTCTCCAAAAAATGACTAAGTAGCTCATTGGCATGGACAAGCACTCCAGTCTAAAGACATTTTATGGCTTTTTGATCTGTATAAGCTATCCACTAGGACAGAACACAGATGAATCTACTGCAGCACATGGTTACAAATGGCCACAGACCACATGAATTGCCTATCATTTTCTACATTTTTCTGTGAGCAGAGGAAGAGCCAGTGTTTTTTTCTAAGCAACTTATGAGGCTTTTATTCCAAATTTCCAATAAATTCAAGATGAAGTTTGGTGGAATATATGTCTTGTGCCTTGTTGTTAGGGCACAACGGATTAAATAAATTTTCAATGTGTGCAAGTGGTAGCAATTTACCCCATGGTAGAAGATGAGATAAAATGTTCATGGACTGAAGCTGCATGTTTTCAAGATGAAGCCAATATGATTAATTGTTCAGTACTTTTGCTTCATGCATCCATGGCTATATTCCAGCACTTTCTAGGCTGCTGACAAAAACAGTATGATGTGCTGCAGCAGTAGTAATACTTGAGGAAAGAATAAAAGTTTTTGCAAGTTTTCTTCCCTGCTCCCATCCCCCTCCAAAAAAAGAAAAAAAAAAAAGAGTTATTTACATAAACATCACTAATAATGCAAGATTATTACCAAGAATATTCTTGATCAGGTTAACATCAGGAAAGTATACTGTTCTTCGTACCACACTGTACCATGCTAATGAAAATTAAAACAATTTACCAATGAAAAATAAAACACGAATATATTTCTGTGGATGTACACTGTAACATAATCAGGGATGTGATCTCTTTCAAACTAAGTATTTTAAGATGCATTTTCAGCAGGTTAACACAAATGTAATGTTACAGGTTATTGTTTGAATCTTCTGGTAATAGAATATCTTTGATTTTATAACAACATATAAAGGCTGTGAATTAGAAAAAGCCACAGAAAAGTAGCAACAGGACTAAATGAAGTTTGGTCATGATAATTTGTGCTGAGTCTACAAGACAGAGTACACAGCCAAGAATTTGAGAAGAGAACAATATTGAAGTATATTCTAGTGATCTGGAAAAGATCTAAGATCAATACTGATAACATTTATGCAGTTTAATGAGGAGCATGGTAAAGACGTAACAAAAGGCAAAGACACTGAACTTTTAAAGTAATCCAATAATTATAGTCACATGTGATTTTGAATTTAAAAAAAAATAATATTCATTGTGTGAATGCCTCAAGCAAGACAATGCATGTCGCTGTGTCTATTTTATCTCTAACAGTTCCTAAATAGGTGATGCTTCATTTGTGTTCTTCATAAGTAAAATTTAGAGGAGGAAAAGAGCTTTTAAAGTTCCTTACTTTGGTACTTTGAGTAAGACATAAATTGCATGTGATAATACAAGACAAATACAAGACAATACAAGACAACATTTTCCATCTGCCACTTGTATTCCATCAGATTATACTGCAAATTTAGAGGTGACACTATGCCCCAGTGCAGCTATAATATAAGTGTATTCTGTTCATTATTTGGAAGTTAAGCAATAAATTTCTAACATTTGAGAGGTGCTCTCAATCCAGCCAGGTTCCAAGCCAGCTGTTTTATTTATACTGGAAAGCACCCCACAATCTAGGTAGCTCTGCTCACCTCAGTGAAACACAGATTTGGAAAAGAAGAGGCACATTCTTAAGTAAAGCACATGTCAATTAAATGAACATCAGCTAACTGAGGAGCTGAGTAAACTTAAAGAATAAGGGATTGCATGATACTAAAAGAGGCTAAAGAAGGAGATAAATAAGAACTATATAATCCACTTCTCCCTTCTTTGAGTGTTCACCTGAAAAGACATCCCAGCTGTTAAATGCACCTAACTGGCATGCAAACTACATTTACCAAAGAACAAAATCATCTCTCAGCTTACCTGTTTATCCCACTGTCAGCTCAGAGGGGTCCTGTACAGACACGTTGTCTTTCAGCTTTGGGATCAGCAAGACTGTCCCCTAAGGGCTCTTGTTCCTAGGACATGGTTGACTAATCATAGGCTGCAAGCTCTTCTACCACAGTCTCCCAGCTTGCCCATTTGCGTGTCACTTCAAGAGTTCCCTGTGGGAGTGAGTACGAGAGGGGCAAAATCTGTAGGTTTACTTCACTCCCCAATTCCAGCTAAAACATTATCCTGTCACTTTAAGCTGCACACCCTTAAGGCTGATAAAGCAGCAGGTGAAGAAAAAAAAGAAAAAAAAAAAAAAAAAGATCATTTGTACAAACAAAAAACACACAGGAACTTCTGTGCATATAGGAGGGAAATCTGACTGGAAAACAGCTTATTGAAGCGGAGAGAACTGGCTATAGAAACATTTGCATGACTAACAGCCTGGATACCATTCCTTTTGATATGTGTTCTTTGTCCTGCCCTGTGCAAGAAAGGACACCTGGGTGCGAAAATAATACATGGCTAGTTGTATTTATACCCACAAGATGTGTCAAATATGTCTATTTGACTTCTAAACCAGCTCCAAAATTCATCATTTCTAGGTATAGTTCTGCTGTGCTCTCTGCTTCAGTATTTAAAGATTACTCTTGTAATCTTTGTATTTTATAAAACATCATGAGTTTTTAATAACTTCAGTTTTACAAAAGACCAGATAATTTAAATACTTTAGACTTTTACACTTGGTGTCACTTTCATTGGAGAAAGGTCAACTAGATCGTCATATTGAGAGAATATCAATTTTATTTTGTAAGGGACAGGTTTTATCATTCTATGTCACCCTTTTCTTGTTAAGTGTTCTCACTGATTTTAGTAGAGATGCTTAATCCATCAAAATCCTCAGAAGACAAGCAGTGTGTGTTATGCAGCATCTGGCCTTACGTACTTTTTTAAAGCTAAAGGAAAATGTTGGCTTGAGATCAACAGTCCGGTCTGCCATTTATTCCACATTCAGCAAATCAAGCAGAAACACAACCTTCCACTTATCAGCTATACCTGAAAACTTGGCAGGATGAACAAGGAAAAGAAAATACCCTCCCCATTACCACTCTTTCTTTCTCTCTCTCTCTCTCTCTCCCTCTCTTCCCCACCCCCTTTTTTCTTTAAACTACTTTGGACAAAGTCCTTATTGCCAAATCCTGCCAGTGTTGAGTAACATAGTCATTACACTGAGATTGCTCTTGCATTTCAAATTAAGACACCAATCAACATCTTGGTGGAATCAACTGTTAACAGACCAGTCCTTAAAGACCCTGTATTTCAGTAATTCACACAGGCTTTTTCACTTTTAATGATCATAGGTTTTATTTCCCACATTAACTCACAGATTCATTTTTTCCTTGACTCCACTCAGTTTTCTGTATATTTTTAGAACAACAAATTGTGTTTCATCTCTGGGCATACAGCCTTTCCATAATGAGAATCAATCACTGAAGATCATTCTCATCTAACTTTTCATGTAGGTTTACTTTTTTCTTAATTGCATCCAATTACTGTCCTTTGAAAGTGTGTTGGACATTCAGAACATGCTCAATTTCATGTCTCAGCACACGTCTTTAATACCAAGTAGGAAAATGGTCTGCTGCTTTTAAACAATTAATAGCTTGACATAATTTGAAGGGAGATGGATATCACAGGTGGTCATTCATGCTGAAAGTGCAAGTAACAAGGAATGAATAACATCTTATGATGCAGCTTAAACATTTCTATGTTGCAATGAAAACATAGTTTGGAGTAGGTATTAGAATTAAGTAAATCTCCAGGTACAAATATTGAAAAAGAACAGCTTGCTATTTTTTAGTCCAGAACATCTAGTTCTGACAGGGATGAAAAGAGTATGATACAAAAAAATGTTAGGGAGAGGATACTCTGTGTAAATTGACTTATGTAAAATCATTAATTACCTAGGTTATATCTAGCATGCTAGACATGGACAAAAGCATGTAAGAACAAAGCAATGTAATGAACAACTTGATGAATCCCAAATACTTTTAGAGAGAATGAAATGCATGCACCAACTTCCTTGAAATCACAATGGATGGTTGTTTACATGGTTTACCATTTCTTTTAGGTGCTTCCAACTTCACAGTTCTTTCTAGGCAAAAGAGCTTAATTTCTAAATATTTCTTAAGTAGCATTTTGCTTATTCATTTTATATGGTGAGTGTTGCACAGAAGACAAAGCAAAATAATTGAAACTAAAGTGGTACCTCACAGGACTAATTACTGTACTAAAGAGAATTTGATAAAGAGAGTAACAGAAATGGTCAGAGAAAGGAACAGATGGTTTGAATCACTGCCTGGTTTTCTACACAAAATCAACACATTCAGGGAGAATTCCTGAGATGGCCTAAAATGCCCATCTATATGAAGTCAACAATGTACGCAATTAGAAAGCAGCTCCCGTTACAAAATTCAAGCACTTTCCTTCAGACTGCATTTGTTTCTTCCTGTTCATCCCCCCTGTGGACTTAGACAGCCACCATTCTCTGTGTGACACCTCTTTCACTTTAGACTATGCTGCCGAAACATGTTGTTTCAACTGCTGTCCTTCTGATGCACAGTGGTTGTTTTTTTTTTTCTTTAAAAAGAAGCACATCCTACAGCTGGACACAGCCCTCCATCTGGAACTGCAGCAGCCCCAGACAGAGCAGCATTGATATTTTTCCTCCTTTCTCAGAGAATAACCACAGAAGAGTGTTTGCCTCCTTAACACTGGTATCGTTTAATTGACTTGAATGCTTTTTTGCCTTATGAACATTCTCTGAAATCACTGAAATCAAGCCTTTTCACTTTGATACCAAACCGTGACAACCACTCAAGGAATAGTTGGTTTCTAATCCATTGTAACTGCGAAATATTTTGTTATATGACTGTAAAGAATGTCTCATAGAGCACTCTCAGACTGTGCACAAAGGCAAGATAAGTCACACCCTGCTTCACCTCCTTCCTCAGTAAGCCATTTGATATAACAAGGAACAAAATTGTATTAGCCTATTAGATATTAAATACATCTGTTGGGCTGTGGACTTTTTAAATTGGTTTATTTATTTATCTCATTATTTACATTCTAGGTGCTTATAAACAATACTAACATCTAATCAGAATCTTTTCAAGGGTCAGGGTTAGACTGATAAGCCAACACTTCAATAAATGCCTCTCCTTAAAAGACTAAATGTCATCATGACAAATGATTAGGCAATTTGGGCATCTAATACATGCAGTTACCTAAGCTGTGAAAGAAAAAAAATACCTCCCACAGTTAGTGAGTATACCTTCCATTGCCTTTCATGAGCAGAGAAAAAGAAACGCTGCAGGATCACAGCTTTCACTGTGGCTGGTTGTGGTGGTTTTACCCTGCTGGGCAGCTGAATTCCACCACAACCACTCCTCTCTCACTCCCCCTCCTCAGAAGAAGAGGGAAATAAGATAGTATGCCGGGGGAGGAAATGTAAAATAAAATAAAAATAAAAAGTTGTGATAAGGATAAGGATAATTTCATTAAAGGCAAAAGGAAGAGGAGAAAAAAAAAAAAAAAAAAGCTACACAGAAGCACAGTGTTCAGCCAAGTCCAGAGAAGCAGGGCCTCAATACTCATAGTGATTGAGAGGACAGACATCTTCATAGGTACCCCATACTGCCCTACTTACCCTTCCCCATTTTTTTTTGCTGAGTGTGACACCATATTGCATGGAATATCCCTTTGGTTGGTTTAGGCTATCTGGCCTGGGGAAGCTCCCTCACCACCTCTTGCTCACCCCCAGGAAACTGACTTTGGGGAGGTTTGGAGAGCATCTTGATGCTGTGCCAGAACTGCTCCGCAGAACTGCTCCGCAATAGACAAAACACTGGTGTGATACCAATGCTGTTCTAGCTACAAGTGCAGAGCATAACACTGTATGGGCAGGGAAAGATAACTCCACCCCAGCCACACCCAGTACAACATCCACCGCATTCCATAATATTTACTGGAGGGTAGGAAGGCCCTGCAGAGTCACCTGGACAGGATGGGTCAATGGGCAGAGGCCAATGGGATGAGGTTCAACATGTCTAAGTGCCAGGTCCTGCACTTCGGCCACAACAACTCCATGCAATGCTACAGGCTTGGGGCAGAGTGGCTGGAAAGCTGTGCAGAGGAAAAGGATCTGGGGATGTTGGTTGACACTCACCTGAACATGAGCCAACAGTGTGCCCAGGTGGCCAAGAAGGCCAACGGCATCCTGGCTTGTATCAGGCATAGTGTAGCCAGCAGGACCAGGGAGGTGATCATCCCCTTGTACTCTGCCCTGGTGAGGCTGCAGCTAGAGTACTGTGTTCACCTTTGGGCCCCTCAGTACAAGAAGGAGATCAAAGCCCTGGAGTGTGTCCAGAGAAGGGCTATGAAGCTGGTGAATGGCCTGGAGCACAAGTCCTGTGAGGAACAGCTGAGGGAACTGGGGTTGTTTAATCTGGAGAAGAGGAGGCTCAGGGAGACCTTATTGCTCTCTGTAACTGCCTGAAAGGAAGGTGTGGGGAGCTGGGGATGGCCTCTTCTCACAGGTGACTAGTGATAGAACTAGAGGGAATGGCCTCAAGTTGTGTCAGGGTAGGTTTAGGTTGGAAATCAGGAGACATTTCTTCTCAGAAAGTTAGGCATTGGGATAGGTTGTCCAGGGAGGTGGTGGAGTCATCCTCCCTGGGGATGTTTAAGGAAAGGCTGGACCTGGTGCTTAGGGACATGGTTTAGTGGGTGACATTGGTGGTAGGGAGATGGTTGGACCAGATGATCTTGGAGGTCTTTTCCAACCTTAATGATTCTATGTGTCACACTCACGTTCTACATACTTTTGTACATAGGTATTCACATCGCCACAATTCTCTATCCTTTAACAGATACATATATAGGTATTTCTTTTCATTCTATAGGACTCTCCCTAAAGGTTCGTAAGAACTGCTGATGATTTGGGCTTCATCTACCAAAGTGGCCACTCAGGACAGGCAGAGTAGGACTTCTGGACATCAGTACCAGCTTAGCTTGAGTCGTTACTGCAACTTGCCAGTTGCCTTGTGAAGTTGACAGGTCATTGGTTCTGCAGTGTCTTCCTAGAACACATGACTTAGATTAGTTTTCTCTCAAGTTTATATCTCTTTGAGACACACACCTGATATCCCCATCGTTGGCATGTCCCACCAGGTGTACCTCAGTCCTTGAGCAAAGACAATCCCACGAGTGGGCTTGCCTTTTCCCGAGACAGGTGCAACCCACACTCTCTTCCCCATCCACTTCCCTACATGCTCTACAGGGACTGTGGCTCCCCTCACAGCATGTAGGGGGTTTGTTTCAGTAGGACAAGCATGGTTGTTGGATATTCTGGTGCTAACTAGCCAAGTGGTTTCTGGTAAGTTCACGTCCCAGCTTTTCCATGTCCAGCACCCAATGCTCATAACATAGTCTTTAACAGTCCATTATACCTCTCAGCCTTTCTGTATGCTTGTAGGCAGTAGGGGAGGTGATACACCCATTCAGTGCCATGCTTCTTGGCCCAGGAGATTATTTCAGGCTATTTCAGACAAGGTTATTACAGAAGTGATTCCCATTGTCTGACTCAATTCTCTTAATTCAAAATAGTTCCTCTTTCAAGTCACTTGATATAGAGGGCTAACAAGATGACTATATAGCCTGGAACACTGGTACTTCATACTTGATAGGTAATATAGGTAGCTAATTTAATAATCATCCACTTATGCATCTGACATAACATGAGCCATTATGCATTAAAAAGCTTACTAAATCCTTAAAAACAACACAACAACAACAACAACAACAAAACTCATCCTTACCTGTATACAAAAATATGCACATGTAAGATAGCTAAACAGAAGATACCAAGCTGATGAATTATGGTTTTCCTCTGGATACAGAATACTTAATATCAGACAGAGCAGTTGGTCTTGTATCAAACCCATTCATCAAACAAAAAATCCATTGTACTCTAATTTTCTTTCCTCTATTCATTGTGCCTTTCATCCCAATGAATTTTTTTATCCCAACTTAAAAGTCTCCAGGAGCAAGTTCAGTAATGATTAATACCCTGTACATCTACATGAAATATACAGCTTAAATTATAGTGCAGACTTTTGTCTAGTGCATATATAAAACAGCACTGAACCCCAGGTTAGTTCTCTCACCCTTAGTAATAACCCAATCCCTACCAGGGATAAATGACTGAATAAATCAGCACTCCCCAAAAATCTAAATCAATATTCTCCTCTTAGGCAGTAAATCAGCTTCTATATGGGTTGTTGGCAATTCCCTACAGAATATGAGACTGGGATACATGATTCCACAATTATTTTCTCAGCAAAGAAAACCGAACTATATTGATGTATGGACTGAGGAGAATACTGCTTCTATTTCTAATGTAGTCAATCATTTACTCTATCATTAAGCTAACTTAATGTGTACTATTTTTGCAACCTTTTCAGCTTCTTTCCTTGATAAACATAATCAATAGGCTATAATGAAGTGATACCTTTGCACTGACAGTTTAGTTGAAATATGAGGCGTTTCCATCATGGTGATTTATTTTTATTTACTTAAAAAGAAAAAAAAAAAAGTTAACTTTTGAAAATGTGGAAGTTTATATTATTGCAATTTGGCAAGGTTTATAATTATCATCATTTCATTTCAGCCTTATTCAATCAGAACACATTTGCTGCTGAACATTCAAGGCAAGAACTGATCAGTATCATAGGTCAACTGTAAAGAAAAATTTGTTACAGCTTTGCTCTGAAATTGTCATCTCTTCAACAAGAGAAAAAGGAAAATTTTCTCATTTCAGTTTACTTAGCCATTTCACAAAAATGTTCTGCTACCTCTTATGTTGTAAAACATTGCCTAAGAACAACTATAGGTATTCTTTACACTGTTAATGAGTTTCAATACAAAACATATTTTGATCATTTTCCTTCTTCCTTTACATATCTGGAGTACCTTAGATGGTTTCACTTAGTTAATATTTACTTACAATATAGGTCTTCACATTTGTAATTAACTTACAGTTTCCATCTCCATATAGCTACACAGAAATGAGAAGTCAAACAGTTCCTCTGTAGATGGTTAGTAACAAAAAGATATTCATGACATAATCAAGGGAAAGACAACTGTTTGGTTAGAATACGCCAACAAGTAAAATGCAAGCTACTAAATAATAATAAAACATCTGATTTAGAGGTAAAACAAATGAAAATGAAATAAGCTTATCACAAATGCAAAGCAGCAAAGTAGAAAAGGAAGCACAAAAGAAAATTCAGAGCAATGGAGAAATCTGCCTCTCCTGAAGACTGAGATGAAGGAAAAAAATAAAATGCACACAACATAGCAACAGAGAATGGCATAAAAACAGATTAGTTGGCCAATAGTTAGGTTAACAGTAGTTAATATTAGAAAAACTTGGGACTCTTTTAAGACAGCAAGACCAGTGAAAATCTACCCCAAAGCCAAATTCCCAGAGGTACAAATTCCCAGTTTGCTGAGAAAGTGTTTCACATGCAGCTTTTCAGAAGGATACACAGAGACCAAACAGGAAAACATCATCAAAGATTTGAGAAGATGAAAAAAGGGGCAGGTTTGGAGTTATGCTGTCACTAGTTCTCTTTTTCCAGCAGGTTCCTCATGCTGGGGGCTGTGGTGTTCCTTGACCAGGGCTGCAGCTGGTGATGCAGAGGAGCAATCAAACCCCACAGCATGCCTGGGAGGCCAGAGGGATGGGGACCTGCAGATGAGTCTAAGCGGGCTTGCAGTTGACTGACACAAGTGAGGCAAGGCACCCCTTCCCTGAGACTCATTGGCATGACATGGATTTTTATCCATTGAAACCTGTTGAGCACAAAGTGGAAAGCACCAACCCCACAAAAGCACTGATGGGAGAGAGAGATTTGCCTGGAGACCTTTTTGTCTAATCCAGCAAACCTGAAGTTGTTTTATTTTAAAAGCCACATCATTTTCATTTGTGTTTTAGTCAAATTAGTGATAGAAATTGAAAGCCATCCTGTGTCTGGCACACCTTGCTTTAAGGAAATGATACAGGATGGGTTCAATGTTTGTCACGCTTGTGATATGAGAAATAACTGATTTGTCTTGCTCCTTGCCAGAGCTGTTGTCTGGCACCAAATTTCCTTCCAGTGAGCCCTGTCTCTCTGAGGAATGAAACCTGGGAAGGCACCCCATCCTCCCCGTGCCTCCCAATAAGCCACCAAACCAGCAATCTGGACAACCTGCATTCCCAGAGCCCCCACTACTACCTTTGAACATATGTTAAAACTCCCTACTGCATAGCAAAAATCACCATGCTCCAGCTGGTGCACAGTCTCACTAAGGTCTCATTCAAAACATTTTCTCCTCCCCAGCCCCTAAATACCATTTCTGTTTAAAGGAAGAGCCCACTGCTCCATCAACTGGCAACAGCTGTGTAGACAGCATCACCAAGGCCAGTTCTGCATGGGGTAAGGTTTCTTTTTAAGACTAAAGTTTTGGCAATAAATTTATTGATGTTCAGATAGATGAGGTACGGAATATGTGGATCAAATTGGATAAGATGAGAATGCTACCATCAGGTCCAAAAAGAGGGAAAAAATGCCCAAAATAAAGGTGGGAAAACCTATCTTGTTTCATGAACAAAGTGTTCCTGGAAGTGCCAAGCAGAAAGCACAGGCTATTCTTGACCACACTACAAATTTTAGCAATACTGGCATTGCTTATAGAAAAGAACCAAGTCCTAAGAGGACCAGTTAATTAGGAGTTTAAGTACTTGGCAGGAGGGTTACACAGCATAGCCTGTTTTTAATCCAAAGAACTATGCATTAATTGGGAAAAATAAACCAACTTCGCATTATCTGGGGAAAGGATACAAACAGGTAGTTCCTCATTAGCTAGAAACACATGTAGACTAAAAGCCAGTTTTTGTTTAGTAATAGACATTTTGATAAGCATCTGCCAACCCCTGGCTGCCAACCCCTGTCCCAGTGAAGAGGAGAAGGGTACAGATTGCGAATGAATCCTGTCCCTACAATGATTCCTGTTACAGAAGTCAATCCTGTGCTGCAGAAGAGCTGTTAGCAAACATTTCCCAGTTACCCACCAGAGACTTGAATTTTGCAATATTATAAAATTATTAAAGAGCTCATGTGAAGAGCAAGAGACAGGTTATATTCAACAAGAAAACCTCACCAACTCCCATGGTCCTTGTAGCATTAATCCAAACAGCAGAGAGCATGTTGTCTTCACAGCATGCAGAGACAAGTTCCTGAGAAAGGTTCAGCAGTACCTTCAACAGGCCTGGGAGCAGCAACACTGCTGAGGAGCACCCGGCCCTTCTCAGCTGCAATGAAAGGTTGAGATATGAGAAGCCAGGCAACAAAAGGTGTTTCTGACACTGTAGAAGTCCCTGCTGTTTCACCCGCAGCCCCTGGAATGTTTTTGCTCTTTGCTAACCTCGGTGTTCATCAGAAAATGCTCCTGTGACACAACTACTGCAGGCAGTGGGAGTCCTGAGTACTTGGCAGTGTATCAGGCTACAAGGTGCTAGAGAAAATGCAGGAGAACTGAAGAGTGTGTGACAGAATGATGGAGACACACTCGGCAGTGGACGCCTTGCAGCTGAGTAGTTCTGGAGGTGACAGATGGCACTGATAGCCTTCAAGGGACAATTGCTGGGATGGCATAATGGAACAGTAGGACACAGCCAGGAGCAGGCTAAAATTCTCCATTAGAAATATTACTTAGTTATAGGGATGATTTTGAGAAGATACCAATGAATGTAATAAATTCGTGCCAGCAGATACCCCAGTGCAGAAAGAAATTTATTTCAGACAAAAATAATACAAGGGAAAGAAAATATATACATATACTGCTGTGTCCCAAATTAACCTGTCAGGGAAAACAGTGAAGGTTTATTGATCAAGGAATTAAAACATCTCTGCTCAGCAACGGACAGAAATAAAAGCAAGCAAACAAAATGTTCAATTAAACAAATAAAGACAAAATACTGAAAATTATATCCTGTCTAGTCCAATATACAGAAATTTAATGTGACTGTCAAATCTAGCAGCACTTCTTTCAGAGACATAGAGAGGAGAGTACAGTTATGCCACAGATTGCTGTAGGCACAAGTAGGCTTCATCCAGTTGGAGACACAGACACGTGAGAATAGATTGAAGTAAATTGGAACTGTTCAATTAGAGAAAGAACAAGAATGGGTGTAAGAACAGTGAATGACTGGAAGAAGACAAAGCCAAGTACGCTTCACGAATCTGAAAAACAACAATTACAAAACAGATAAAAAGGAACTTTTTCCTATAACTGGGTTGAATTGTTGGCCTACAGGCCACAAGACAGCAAAAGCAACATGTGGTGAGACTCAAAAAGTCATTACAATATAGCTTATGAGAACACCAATAGCTGTCATTTGTAAACAAAATGGAGCAGATTTGAACCCCAGGTTTTCAAGACAACTGGTTATTCATTGAATAACTTCTGACATTTTTTTCCTGAAAAAGAGACAGTCGCTTCTATCAGAACAATACCAGACTGGATGGATTATTCATCTAAGCCAGAAAGACAATTACTTATTTTATGTACTATGTTGTAAGCATACTTCCCTTCCCTTCCCTTCCCTTCCCTTCCCTTCCCTTCCCTTCCCTTCCCTTCCCTTCCCTTCCCTTCCCTTCCCTTCCCTTCCCTTCCCTTCCCTTCCCTTCCCTTCCCTTCCCTTCCCTTCCCTTCCCTTCCCTTCCCTTCCCTTCCCTTCCCTTCCCTTCCCTTCCCTTCCCTTCCCTGCCCTGCCCTGCCCTGCCCTGCCCTGCCCTGCCCTGCCCTGCCCTCCCCTCCCCTCCCCTCCCCTCCCCTCCCCTCTCCTCTCCTCTCCTCTCCTCCCCCCCTCTCCTCTCCTCTCCTCTCCTCTCCTCTCCTCTCCTCTCCTCTCCTCTCCTCTCCTCTCCTCTCCTCTCCTCTCCTCTCCTCTCCTCTCCTCTCCTCTCCTCTCCTCTCCTCTCCTCTCCTCTCCTCTCCTCTCCTCTCCTCTCCTCTCCTCTCCTCTCCTCTCCTCTCCTCTCCTCTCCTCTCCTCTCCTCTCCTCTCCTCTCCTCTCCTCTCCTCTCCTCTCCTCTCCTCTCCTCTCCTCTCCTCTCCTCTCTTTTCCTTGGAAAGGAAAGGAAAGGAAAGGAAAGGAAAGGAAAGGAAAGGAAAGGAAAGGAAAGGAAAGGAAAGGAAAGGAAAGGAAAGGAAAGGAAAGGAAAGGAAAGGAAAGGAAAGGAAAGGAAAGGAAAGGAAAGGAAAGGAAAGGAAAGGAAATGTTCTATATATGGACTATAAATGATGAAAGCAGATGAATGGAAAAGCTACTTTCTGATCCCAGAAAACTTGAAATATTTCCCATTCTTTATCAGCAAGATGTCAACTTTTTAGGACAAAAAAAAAAAAAAAAAAAAAAAAAAGAAAGAAAACTGAAACAGGGAAAGCAATGAACAAAGAGTAAGTAAGATCAATTTAATTGTTGTTAATTACAACACTTACCAGTAGTGTTGCTTTATGTCCATTCAACTCTGTCATCCACCAAGTACTTAAAGGAGGAATACTTTCACAGCTAGATTTCTCCAGACTTCTTCTGGGTCAGGTAGCTCTTGATATTGCCTATTCATCATGTCTCTGAACGTATATATTCCATTTGCATGGCAGCTCAAGATGGAAAGTCTTCAGTATCCCCAGCATGTGCCCTAATTCAGGTTAGAGAGAAAACTGGTCTCAGATACTTTTTCAAATTCAGAAATACGTGGAAAATCAGGAATTTCCATGGGCTTAACTGCTGATACAAAACCTGCATATATGTCCTCACAGCCTATGACTAATATCAGATATGGCTCTCATTTACCCTCTTTGTTGAACACTGTAGTCTATTACTGTAGCCAGTATTTTGTGAAATGTAGATACAATCTCAGTCTTTCTTTCACACTACTTTCTGATGTTTCTTATCATAGAAGGATTGGCCAGGACAGAGTTACCCCCTGAGGTCCCACCATTCCTGTGCTTGAGGACCACTACTGTACCCCTACCTAGTCACTTGTTCATCTGTTCTCAGAGGTTTCCCAAAACAGATGCTCTCTGGCCAACCTCACCAATATATTTAGCATTTCTTCACTTCTTCACAAGTTTTCCATACCACTTTAACTGAACCCTCCTGGCCACAAACTTCAGCCCATTACAACTTGCCCCATAACAGAGCAGAGATAAGCTTAATTGCTTTTGCAGCAGTCTGTACATGCAGAAAGACCTTGTCCTCTCAGCTCTTGCGGTTTCTTAATCTGTTCCTCACAGTTCATGTTCACTAGAGAGGAGGTCATTGCCACAGATCTCTCCTGGCCTGGAGCTGCTCTATGCCCTCACCAATCTATTAACACTTACCTTTAAGTACCACACCTAAAACACCACAGGAATTCCAGGGAAAACTTGCCAATACTGTAAGGTACCAGGTGCCCCTTAGTGCAGTTTGTACATCACCTCCTGAGGGGTGTGGGGCCAGAGGATGCTTCAGGATCTGAGTCCCAGCAATGACATTTCATAGAGATAACCACTCTGTCCGGCAGCTATGGAGGTGTCAAAAGCAAAGACAGTAAAATTGTAGTCAGATCCTTGCCTCTGAACTTTACTGGAATGAAAGTAAAAGGACAGGAAAGAAGCAGTGACTGATAACTTATTCTGAAAACAACTGTCAGGGCACAGTAAGAGTGTGTCAAACAGGAGAGAGTAAGAGTCCAAAAGGTCCTGACACCTACCCAGACTCCCACCTGAATCCCACAAGCTCAGCAGTGATGAGGGAACAGACCAACAGGACTCATCTCTGTGCAGTCCCAGCTGAGGTACTGCTACTCTTCCTGCTGAGGTACTGCTACCACAAGACACCACACCAAGAACACTCCAACCTGCAGGAATTTTTCACTTTCATCGAAGGAGCATATTCTGGGACATTTGCACTGTTTACTCCTCAGAAGCTAACTCAAAAAAAAAGAAGGGTGGACAGATGAAAGCACAAGTCCCCAGATATCATACAGAGAGGCAATGCAATGCCAGTGGAAAAGGGCATGAAACCAAAATTGCAGTGGCCACAAGGCTGTCAGAAAGCCAGAGCAACAGGGCCGGGCCTCATTATTATCACTGCTCCATCACATTCAACTGCCTGCTTTCCACCTTCATCTCTTCACATCACCACATGTGTCTCACAACTTTACTTCCTTTCTCTTCCCAAGTTGCAGAATGGAAACTTCTAGCAACTGAAGAATAGCTCCTAAGTTGTTTAGGTAGAGAAAAAAAAAATAATGAATTTTAGGAGATCATGAATGAATTTTTCCTGAAAAGGTAAGTACGCAGTACAGGATGTGACACCAGACTGAAATTCCCACTGTATTCCCCAGCTGTTGATCCAACACCCATTCTCAAGACAGACATCGGTGCAAGACATGCCTCTGAGAATATCAGCCAGCGTTTGCCACCTGATGGAAGCCTTTGGCCTTGAGGCCCAGAAAGGAATATAAAGACATCACCTTTTGCCTACACTACATCTTTATGCTTTTTCTCAGTAGAGCATGAAACCCAAATGATAATTTTTTAATATGGGTCTAAGGTGATACGTTAAAACACCTTTTCAGTTGATTACATGATTGCATATGGCTATAGCTATGCCATGGAAGTGTTGATCATCAATAAAGACATTTGAACAACACAAGAGCAACAACCAAGAACAATAGACATTTCACCTAGGAGCTGCCTTACTTCCTCCACCACCACTTTGCAATCCGCTTTGCTGACTGACAGAATTACCTGTACCTCCTAATAGCACATTTTGTGCTTTGAATGAGACATCTACTCCAGTCCAGCAAAGGTTCTAAATATGTCTTCAGCCTAAACCCTTAAGCCAACCTGTTTACTCAAATATTTTGGTGTATCAAGCTCTAATTTTTCTACACCATTCAGAAAATGAAACTTATTCCCATTAGGACCCCAGCACAAATTTGTGATAATCAGATACTCCTTTCAATCAACCAAATAACAATGAGGAAAATCAGGTTTCCTTATAATCCATGTCACAGTTTTACAGTTTATGTTGTAGCATAAGATGAAGCAGGTACAGCTCTGTTCTGACTCCTTTATAATTTCTTCATTTCTCATAATCGTTTAATTTGTTCCTTTAGGCTTGGGAGGATTTTTTCTTCTTCTTCTAAAAACACATAATAAGAGATCTTTGTTTCAGAATTCTGCCCATAACTTATGGCCTCTTCTGGCAGGCTGGTAAGGTATGAATTTGCACTCAGGAAAAGAAAGGAAGAGTTAAGTGTAGAATCTGTCAAGTCATACAAATTCTATCCTTCTCCCTACCCCTTTGTAACTCTGCACCAGCCTACCAGATTTTGGCATGCTCTTGTTTATACTGAAAAATATCTCTGATCCAAGAGTAATAATAAAAAAATGTTTTGCATTTGACAAATAAAATTAACCCTTCAGTGATCCATTCTGCACAATTACACATTAGCTGAGTCAGAACAGGAAAACAAAAAAGTAAAGGCAAGACTAACAGTCAAAACAACAATAAGAACAAAACAAACAGGTAAGGCCACTATAACCCATTTGTAAAATACGCAATTTTGGGGCTAGGTTCTCTACAGCAGATACAGTTCTTGTGCCCCTAACCACAAGAACTATTTCTGTGGTGGATGGACACAAAAGAACATATATCCATGCAGGGCTACTACACCACAAAGTATTATTACAGAGCTTGTAAAGACACAGAGTCTAAATCACTGGTTACAGTTGCATCCTTAAGCTTAGTGTGATCTCAGCAGAAAGGAAACAGCAGAAGACAGAATAATAATAAAAATATTTTCAATATCTCAAGACCATTCTATGAAATAATCAGTGTAATCTGAACCCCCCCTCCTTTCAGGTCAATAACTACACGTGCTTTAGCTAACAACATTCAAGGTTAGTCAAATGATTATAAACATATGCAAGTTGAAACCATGCTTCAGTGTTCATGTCTGAACGTGCACTTCTTATGTTGGGAGTTTTAAATGTGTGAATATTTGGCCTTCTTGTACGTGAGCCATCATTACTCATATTTCCCCCTTGCAACCATATATAGCATAGACAGCAGACCTTCTAAATATTTCTCATCAACACCATTCATTTCAGAATAGGTCACAGCACCTATGAGTTTTGTCACTCAACCTCTACATGCTGCTTCTTTAATTCTTGCTGGTCTGGGTAAACCAATCAGTACAATGTTAATCCAGACATAAATTTGTACATTCACAAGGGAAGGGAATATACATTAGAGAAAATTGCCAAGTACAAAACTGTTCTAAACCAGAGGAATATATGTTGATCTCTTATCAACTTAAAGCATGCATAATAATTACACAATTCAAAATGCATAAAGGGCCTAAAAATGAATTTTAAATTACTTCTGATAACACAAGCTCTCATTAAAGATTATAAATAGTTTTATTAGTATTGTATAATTTTTGAAGGTCAGAAAGCAATCTGGTTTTGGATCATGTGGGAGTTGCCAAAAAGTTACTTTGTCTCTAAGTTAATGACATAGTCAGGCAATTAAACACTTGTTGGCATGACTGTCATTATAGTCCCAATCTAAAATTGACATCCATTTTATTCACAGATAACTATAGTAGCTATCATCATAGATAAAGTTATCCAGAGAACATGAAAAAAACTAGACTTAACTCCCATCATTCCACCAGCAGTCATCTCACTGCAGGTATCGGTAGATGCGGATCACAGCTGCAGGGCAAGCCTCAGCTCATCCCAGGTAAGTGTCACACAGTTCTGCTGAAGAAGATGAGCCAAGCACAATGGTCATGGAGGGACTGCAGAATTAAGTGAAGCAGAGCCAGCTGCAAGGAGATGCTGTGGAAGGGGAAGAAGGATTAGTCACTGTGTAGATGTGAACACTTCCTTCCTCACAGCTCTCTGTGCAGGCTGCAGACCACTCCACTGCCTGGATTATGGCAGCCTCAGCTGCTGTGCAAGGTTTTTTTCATCATAGGGCCATTGCCCAAGCCGGTCTTTTGCCTGGGTCTCTCAATTTGTTCCTTAGATCTAATGTAGGCACAAATTAGGCATCAAGATCCAGAGCCACTGAAAATCAAGAAAAGAAGACTCAAAGTTTAGTAGACTTTGTGATTATATAGCCTATGTTATTTTGTTCATGGGATTCTTACCCCCCATTAGCATGCCAGTGTTCACAGTAGGATACACAGAAGACAACACTGCATTGAGTGAAACTTTATCCATGTGATCCACTGACAAATTCAGATGCAGAAATATCTTATTTCCATCAGGTGTGCAAAGGAGTATGCATGAATGTGCATGTAATTTGAACTGGAAAAATGAAAACGTGGGCATGAAAAGACCATAGAAGAATTTAGAGCCCTTAATATCTGTAATATCTGTTTGGAGCTGACTTGGAGAACACTCTGGTACCCATACTTTTGATTTAAAACAAACAAACAAACAAAAAAAAACCACGTTCTGGTAAGTGTAGCCATCATGCCAATACGTATGAACAAGCAGCCCTCCCTCCCTCACCAACAGCTTTTCCCTACCAAAGTGTCACAGCGGAGTACTAACAGGGGGAGAGACTGCCATTCTCAGCTTTCTGGTAACTTGATGCTGCATGGAGCTTGTAATGCCCCTCTATGACATCTCACCAAACCTTCGGCAGAAACTCTGAAACACAAAGAATTATTAGGACCTTAGGAAAACACAAAAAAACACAAGTTTCTTTGCCCTTTGCTTAATATCAATTTTGTAGGCATCAATTTTGATTAGTAAACTCAAAATTAGCATGGATAAAACTCAAGACTCCTTATATTTTAAGAGCATTTGAATAAACAAGACAAATCTAGTCCCACTCTTTCCTTCATCAGTGTTTATGCAGTTCTCCTATCTGTAAACAGGTGTTGTCATCAACTGTTATATCAAAGACCTTCCTGAGTTTAATATTTGCAAGCTATTCCCTTTTTTGTTTTGTTAGCATCTTCTCTTGTACATATTAATTACTGCAGACCTCTGCCAACGTGTGCTAATATCCAACCAATATCCTCTTTCAAAGGGAAATGTCAAAGATTAAATTCAAATGAAGGATGACATTTCAGTCTGCATATTCCATGAATAATGCTTCTTCTCTACCTTCTAGAAACTTCAGTGGAGGAAAAATGCGATATTTAAAGAAAAAAAAAAACTCTCCCAAAATGTTCATTATATTTTTTATACAACAGCTAGGTCTCCAAATCATCCTTCAAGAAGGAAAAAAAAAAAAAAAAAAAAAAAAAAAAAAAAAAAAAGCTAAAAGGAAAAGATTACAAGAAATTAAATTAAAATATTTCAAGATATGCATGTTTTACATTCAAGGTGCTAGCAAAGAATTGTCAGAATAGTCAGAAAAATAATAAAATGTAATTCACTCTTCTGTCATTTTGCTCTTCCTGACTGCATGCTTGGGCAGAATGCATTAATAAGCACTTCTGCTTCTCCTAGATGATGTTCACTGCTTTAGTCTAATTTGTTCTTGTTGGCAGTTTTCTACCCACGTGTCATTTAGCAGCAAGGTCAGGCTGCTCTGCAAGGGAAGATGAACCAGGACCAAGCATCACAAGGACAGCAGAGGCAGTGACCCACTGACAAGGGCACAGGTCTGCCGTGCCCAAATTAAAAGAGAAACAAGGGGCCAGGACAGTGAAGAGGGGTGGCCAAAGGACCTGTGGCTGCCACTCCAGCCCCTGCAACAAAGCAGACACAAGGTCTATTCAGGAAGCCAAGTCAGCAAGTCAGAGTGAGGGCAGTGTGAATTTAGGCACAGCCTCCCTGTAGCATAGCTCAGGTGGAGACCAAGGGTGAGACCACATCTCAGAAGCCAGCCCCAAGAAAAAGGAAGGTCAAATCCCCAGCCAGGGCTTCTCACACATCTTGGACAGCAGGCTGCACTGCTGCCCTGCTGGATCTGGCCCCCTTCCCAGGCAGCCAAAGTTCCAGGAGTGGGGAGAGGCTGCTGATGCACTCATCCCTGACACTACAATCAAGGGGAGGAAGAAGCAAGAGCTGCTTTTGGATGGTGTATAGTCAAAAGCTATGAGATTCACAGACTTGAGTTCATTACATGAAGAATTTGCAGTTTCATTGAAAACATTTTGGTGACCTGCAAGTTGAAGAACACTGAAAAGCTCTCAGGAGAGTTTTGGATTAAGTGCTTGGCACTTTCTTGTCATCTTCTCAATGACTATGTTATACTCATATGGAATTCCTTAAAGTTTCTCTGAATTCACAAAATAAACACTGAAAGTGATGGGTAAGCTATACTTGCAATAACTTAAACACTCTTAAGAGAAATATCCTTGAGATTCACTCAAGTAAAATATGCCTTCTTTTCACCTACTTTTCTCCACTGGAAGTCCTAGTGTTATTAATACTGCATTTGAGGAGAAAACATGGGAAAGACCAAAACTGGCTCAAAGAGTAAAGATTTATGAAGGAAAAAATAATAAAATAAAATAAAATAAAATAAAATAAAATAAAATAAAATAAAATAAAATAAAATAAAATAAAATAAAATAAAATAAAATAAAATAAAATAATAAAATAAAATAAAATAAAATAAAATAAAATAAAATAAAATAAAATAAAATAAAATAAAATAAAATAAATAGACGATAGAGAAGACAAAGAGGGGAATATTAAGAGGAAAATAGCCTGAAACACAAATATTCTTTGCTGTTATATCTAGAATCAGCTATGAGTGTCAGTAGTCTTAATGGATTTGTCTATATAGGAAAAATGAATGGCACATCCATTCTGGAGTAACATTCTTCTATAAGGATTACATACATATATGAGCCCTACTAAAATTGAAATAATCCTTAGCAGGAATTAATATACTTGTTTGGAACTACCCTGAATACCAAGTTATCATGTACTATACTACATCAGTCAGTTCCCTGGTGTTAACAAGTCCCTGGATAATTTGACCAAGCTTAACTTATACATAGCTCAGCTTAACTTTAAATTCCAGTCAGTATTATGACTCAGTGTATTTTCTTAGCATTTGTTACCTTGGCTTGATATCTCAATAATACATAATATTAGCCTTGATATTGAAGTCTGCTAGCTCTCAATGGGACTCAAGCCACTAGCTATTTCCTAGCAAGCTGAAAAACAATAACCATCTAAACTTGAAATATATAAGTTCAAATGATCCAACTTACAATCTTTTGGCATTCTGGAAATAGAAACCAAAGTATAATTCTCAGTCATTTGCTTAGAACCTTCACAAAATATCATATTACATATATAAAATTGAATAGAGGGCATAAGACTCTGAATCACGTTGCAAAATTTAATAAAGGATCACATCATTGTTATAATGATAGCTCAAGAAGCCTCTAAAATATATATTTATATTCATCAAATATCTCATATGTCTTATTTAAGACTCTGATGTTTATATGAAATGGACTATTCATGACCAGCATCCATCCTTTTCTAAGCAATTTTCTTGTCACTCTTTAAGGAGTTTGATAATAACCAATAGACCTTATTCCCTTGTCTGTGTTTGTCTCAACAAGTCATTTAGTCCCTACATTCATTTTAACCAATGGGTATTTGATATAAAAGCACTTTGTATATTAGAATTTGCATTTGTTTTCTTCTGCCATTGGCTTGTCTTTTTCAGAGGATTTCAATAAATTCTGTTTCTTATAATTGATTTCATTTGGGGGAATGCCTATTTTTAGAAGATGCAAAATATGAAAGATAAAGTTGAACTTTAGGGAGCAGAAAATCCGTGTTGCAATCAAAACAGCAGTGAAGTTCTGGTGCTGTCAATATGGCTGAATACAATTTTTAAAGGCCATTTGTTTTTGGTTTTCCATCCAGCATTGTTTTATCTATATTGTCAGCACAATGTATCATATTTATTCTTCCACCTTTTGACATATTTACAAGCCAAACATCCAATGTTACAAACAGCTGCACACACATACAAATGCATTGATGTGACATTTTATATTAATAGGAGTATATTTAAAAATTCCTTATATGCCTGAAATGAAAACGCAGGTTATAACAGGTCTTTAGGCCACAAACAAGAATAGTGGTGGTGGTTTCACACTTTGCCCTTCTGTGGCTGAACAGGACTGTCCGTAGCATGGCACCCAGTGGGAAGGGAAATGCAGAGCTCTTCTGTGGCTGCCTGACCCCATAGCATCAATCCATAGCACTTGCCATACTATTTCTTAATGCAGGGTTTCATGTTAACTGGCATTCATTTTCCACCTCTCTTCTCTCATGAAGATTTCATCCTCTGCTCCTTCGTGCTCCATCTCTGTACATTTGCCTCAAGGAGTTTTGCAGCTGCAGCATATCAATAACCTTACAGAAGTTGCTGCATGACTGATTCACATCTATCACTGCAAATCAAGGACAAAGAACTGAACCGGCTGATAAAAGTAATTGCAATTTTCTATTCTCGCTTCACAAGCGAGCCAACCAAATGGGTCATCGTCCAAAAAAAGTATTCAAATTAACTAGTGATTTCTAAAATAGAAATAAATAGGAATGTACTAATCTGCTTGGAACAAAAATAGCACAGAAAAACTCAGTAGCTCATCACTGTATTACAGCCTGAGCAGTTGAACATTTGAGCTATTATTTCCATTGCTAAAATAAAATGTACATCTAATTCACAATAAAAACAAAAAAAAAATGGGTTGAATCCTACATTCCTGACATGAACAATGTTTTGCATGCACAAAGAGTCCTGAACACCTTGAACCCAAGCTAAGTAATAATGAATTCAATGTGTATTGAAGAACTCTGATCAGAAAATCCTGACACAATTAACAAGACATCAAACAGTATTTAAAAGAGGTTGTTCATGCTTTCTGTTTGCATTTGCCTTATTCTGAACTATCAAAAAAACCTTCTCTTCCTCCTCCCCTTTTTTCACTTGGAAGACCTTTGAATTTTAACCCTAAAAAATAAAAATAAAAAAAAAGCAAAGGCTGTAAGTGTAAATGAATGTACCAAGTGGGGTACTAAGTATCTTAGTGCCAACCAGGCCAGCTAGAAGTCAGTTACCATATTTATCTTTTCATAACAAAGAAAAAAATAATCATATCCCTCTTTAATGCTTGTCACCATTACAAGCCCCAAACTATCTCAGACTGTAAATTCATTCACTGCTGCTGTTCAGTCTTTACTAGGTAGTAGCACAAAAATGATGCTGAAACAGCATTTGTTTTTAGAAAATGTAAGGAAGGAGATTTTGCAGCCTGTCATGAACAGTATACTATTGCAAATATTTGTATACACATTGCTGTGCATGAACTCCTGGGAATGCTTTCTGAAGAATTTTAACATTAGTGAAATATATGGGCAACTGCTAATGGAAGTGATATAGTAATTTTTAAAACAAAATCACAAATATCTGATTTTCCATCCTGACCTTTCCTGTCCTGTCCTGTCCTGTCCTGTCCTGTCCTGTCCTGTCCTATTCTATCTGTTGCACATAATTTCCATGTATCTAGTGGACATCTATGTAGCTAAGCAATACTGTGTAACCTCTCCTTAACTCTTTTCAGTATATTGAATGAAATATATCAAGATACATATTCGTGTGCATCTTTTCTGTAACTTCTTTCTGCTACTACATTATTTCTAATGTCCTGTTTTAAAAAGCTGTAAAAATTACTAAGAATTTAAAGAATAGAATTTCAATATTTCTGGAAAGCTTCTGGAAAATTTAGAAGATTTAGGATTTGATGTGCACTTTACTAGATATCCATCTGTGCCTGAGGAATGAAATAAATTTAAAGTACAATATTATTAGGACATTCTTATTTTGCTTTGCTGGGGCACTTATTTCCTTCCAAATAAGCAGTACTAATAACATCAGTTTTCTCATCCAGTGTTTGTGTTGCTGCACTTTTTTTTTTAATTATTATTATTTTAACTATTATTGAAATAACTCAAAAAAGTTAAATTAGTCAAATCTCAGATCTCTCCCTTAAACTAATAAAACTCAAATTCTGAATCATTTTGATTTTTGTTGCAAGACTGCAGATTGGGCAGATGTAATAAAAATGAACTTCAGTGCATTTCTATGAGTTTTTAAGCTAGAGAAAATCTATGTCAAATTTCACATTAGCTTCAAATTTGTAAATGGAGTTTATATTCTGTGGACTACTACAAGGCTGACTGCAAGCCACTTTCAGACTATACATAAAAGTATTTGTGTGTGCAGCTTTCAGTTGTGCATATTCTGAACATTGTGTCCATTTGGGAAAGACTGTTCTACACTAAATGGAATTTAGACATGAAAATTTGCTATATTATAGATACACACACACAAATGCACTCAAATTGTTAGCAAATGGACCAAACACAGAAGATTTAACTAATTGCAATGAAGACATCCGCAGATTAGTATCTGTGTCCTCTTCAAAACAGTAAATCTGTTTCCTCTTCTACTTCCTGCCCAAGTAACTGTGTTAACAAAGCTGTGGAAGATCTTGGTGAGCAAAAAAGAAACCAAACTAGCTGCTGCATGTACTGTGCTTTATGAAATTAAGAGCATTTCCTCTCTTGTAAAATAAGCCTAGTTTATAGCAGTAGTTCTGCTCTGTTTCAGCCCCCTGCTATGGCAATTATGGATGTGTTTTTACACTTTTGTTCTCATACTTTGCTGCCATTAAAAATATATTCCAAAATGAGGCAATCTTTTAACTTTTGAAATTTAATTAAGCATGATTTTTTGTATTGTGTGATATCTTATGACATAACAAGAATAAAGAGCATTATTTATAAACCACCCATTTACATTGGTTTTTATAAATGTGCAGAAAAAGAGAATAACAGGGTTGCTTCATCACTTAGCAGTTTCTAATGTGCTCAGTGAGCCATTTGCTCCTAATGCATCACTTATTAGCACTGCATCAAATGATATTAGTTTAATTTCACTCTATCAGCTCTATTTCTTGACATAAGTCTGCAATTTTGGTAGGTGTGCTTTTCTCTTTTACATATTGCTGAAAAACTATGTATTTACCACAGCAAAATTTCAATGAGTGATCTTGTGTTGATCTTCTTCAAGGTCCCCCACAGGAAACACCAGTGACCTCTGACCCTTTAAGACTCTGGCAGTTGCTTCCAGACCACAGGAGACCTATAAGTTCTCTTTGAAATGCACACTTGTTTTGCAAAATCACTTTTCAAATTCTGAACATCTATTCCTGGAGAAAATAAAACAAATTTCCTCAGAAAATGTTTCTGATTGACTGTTCACACAATGACATAGCTTTGATAAGGGAAATATTTTCTTTTCATTAACTTTGCTTTTGGAAAGCCACCCCTGGAAATTAAAAATTAATTGCATACAAGAACATGTAATTGCACAAGTATTTGTGATGCCATCATGAAAGATTTGGCAGAACTAGGCATTATTCTCAAAGGAGTTTTAGGTGATGTTTTGCACTCATGCAACAGAGCAAATTCTTGGTAGTGTGTATATGAAATAATAATAAACTTTAACAATGACCCCAAAGGCTTGCATTGTTTCATTAACCTGTCAGGGGGGATGCTGTTAATTAATTCAATAGAGACATAACAGTTTTGTAACCCTTGCATGAGGAAAGAAAGTAAGGCATCACCTGTGGTTAACAACCTCTTTCAAGTCCCTCATTGCACAAGTGTTGCCATCCCACGGTGCAGCAGAGGGCAACCAAGGGCAGTCTGTAAAATACTGAGTGCAAGCCGATCTGTATCAATATCACTGTAACCGCATTTGCCTCAAAACAAGACTTGGAGTCATTCATTTTTCTAATACATAGATCATTCAAACTAAGGCTCATGCATAAAACATGGCATTTTGGCTTCCATCCCTATGAGGATTTCAATTGATGTGTAGAAGTATTACTAAACATAGGTAAAAGAACTTCTATTTTGACCCCTGACAGGTTCTTCATTAGTACAACCAGGACAGAATCTAACGTTCAACTGCACTTATTAACACCTTGGATTCAACAGTCAATTTCAATTCTGCTATGATGTGGACTAGTTGAACTCTGCTGTCTTCAGAAGATCTTATCCTTTCATATAACCTTAGCGTGTATTAGTCAACATAAGACAGAATCAAACAAGCAATTTTTGGAACTCCTCTTTTTCAAATACTTTGGTATATATGATATTTACTTAGAGAAAGTATTTCCACATGTGTATAGTCTAAGAAAAGTCACAGGGAAATAATCTTCTGGGGAGAATACGTAGTCACAATATGTAATAAATTTTGCTTAAAAGGAAGCGCTGATCGTTACCTGCCAGAAATTAGTGAGCCTCTGAGCACATGTTGTAGGTCTGTTTCAACAAGTTGGTTACATTACCAGAAAGTTGTACAGTAATGGTAACTTATACTGAATTTAAGAGTTTGACAATACCAGTTAATAAAATTGATGGCTTTGTAAATTATTTTAAATGATGCTGCATTGATTTTCAGTGTGTACATATATAACTAGCTGGAAGAGAGAGAATTCAGCTACTTGGGGGAACTAGCTGCTCTGTTATTAGATGACCATTCTCCATAAAGAAAACTACACCAGGGTTGGGTTTTATAGTGTTTTTGTTTGTTTGTTTTGTTTTGTTTTCAGACATCATACTGTTAGCCTACTGCCCTTATCAGAGCTGGGATACAAAGACAAGACAGGGCAGTTACTGAGTATCTTCCCAGGAAAAAGAAGGGAAGATGTGTCTAACTAATTAAATATTAAATCCGATATCATTTAAAGACAATATCCTTCTGGACTGAGGTAATATCTTTTTTTATGTATTGAGGAGTAGCCATAAGCAGAAACAGTGGGTATAGTTCCTTGTTATTAATTCTGTTTTTTTTTTTTTTTTTTTTTTTTTTTTTTCCTGAAATGTAGCACATATATAAGTGAAAGATAACAGGCACTATAAAAAAAAAATCTCTCTTGCCCTGCCTCTGAATGAAGAATGTGTGGTTGCTGGCCATGCACCCAACCTTCACCTCCCCTTATGTTCAGTTTTACATCATTGTAGTAACAAAGCTTTTTTTTCTGCTCCCTTCCCCCCCAGCCACACACTTAAAAACATGCTGTGCTTATTTGCTCCTTTAACACTCTCCTTTGTTCAGATATTTCTGCTTTCTCTTCTGCTTTTTCCTGAATTTGGTTAGATAATTATTCTTCTCCAGTTTAAGCCTAAAAATGTCAGTCAGGCAAAACAGGATCTCTGAGAGCAAGAGTCACTCATAACAGTAGCTGCAGCAAGGGGCAGTGAAGGCTATTGCTGCAGTTCTTTTGCCGGATTTAGGGAAGCAGGTCCTATGCCAGCAAGTGATATCCTTCCAACAAATCCCTTTCATCCATATAAATCTGAAATATCTTCAGGCAAGAATTCTAGTAGTTCATCCCAAAGCAAAGTAATAAGAATTTTCATGTAGCAGCCTGATAGATTGATTGTGTTTACCAAAGATATGCTTTGACTTATTTTCTTTAAATACCAATCTTGAGATTAAAACCATGAGCTTTCATCTGCAACAGTTGTTAATTAAACTCAAGAAAGACATGTATTTCATTGTAGGGAAAGAAAATGATAAGTCTGAGCAGATTTTTGCATATCCTTAAACTACACATTTTAGAGTTCTATCAATTATTAAGACAGACAAAATGGTGTTTCAAGGGAAATAGAAACTGACCAGATATTATTGCATATTTCAAAATACCCACAAAACTATCAGGTAGCCTATGGACCACCTGATAGGACAGTGGGATAGGAATTTCTTTTTCTAAAAAGGATTCTATTTCAAATGCAGCTGACTCAGTAACATGTATTTATCATGCTATTGTAGACCAGAGCTTGTGGTACACCCTCATACAGCCAACAAAATTCAAAATATTTTTTGAAGACATATGAAATATTTCTATGAAATATATAAGCCTTCATAAACTGCTTCAGCAGCCAGGACAGTCATTACAAATAGACATACAGAATAAGTCTTATTAAAGCAAGAACATATTTTGCTCTAAATAGTATCTTCGTCATGACAAATACATCACAAAAGCCATCAGGACACAGAATTTCAGTTCTACTTGATGAAAATTTATTTGTGGAAAACCAAATGAACAAGACTCTTATTTTGCACTGCTCGAAGATGCATTAAATTATTGTTAATTTCAAAGTAAAAATATATATAAACATGGAGAACTTATTTCACAGCCTTCAGTTTTATAATCTGACAATTATACATCAATTTATTGGAGTGCAGACCTTGTTCCAGTATTTGAACACCAATAAATGTAGCTGGTTGTGACCAGCATTTTTTTATGCATACTTGGGTTAACAGTGTTTCCCAGCTGGCCTAGGGCAGGTGCCAGACCTTTGCAAGCAAAAGACGCAAAGTTCCAAGTCCTATAGTAAATTTAAATGTTGTAAATAGTTTGCTTCCATTTCGTGGCTGGATATAACTAAGAATCCAGATTTCAATAAACAGTGTTGGGGTCATTTTAGTTTTGATTTAGTCTGACATATTTCCGTGGTTTAACCCATCTGGCACCTAAGCACTGCAGAGCCATTCATTCACCTTCCCACCACAGTGGGAAGAGGGAGAGAATCAGGAAAAAGGAAAAGGTTGTGGGCTGAGATAAAGACATGATGGGAAAGAAAAGAAATAGTAATAATAAAAATGATAATAGTCCTACTACTAATAATGTTTACAAAACAAGTGATTACAATGCAATTAACCACCATCCAGTGACCAATGCCCGGCCTATCCCTGAGCAGACAGTACCCCTGCCAGTCCCCCAGCCAGCCACCCCACATTACGTGTCCAGCGTGATGCCGTATGGTATGGAATACGCCTTTGGACAGTTGGGGTCAGCTGTCCTGCTTCTGTCCTCTCCCAGCTCCTGCTGCACCCCCAGCCTGCCCACTGTCAGGACAGAGTGAGAAGCTGAACAGTCCTTCACTCAGTGTAAGCACTGCTCTGCAACAATTCAAACAAGTAGGAGACACTTCTCAGAAAGAGTGGTCAGGTAATGGGACAGGTTGCCCAGGGAAGTGGTGGAGTCACCGTCCCTGGGAGTGTTCAAGGAAACATTGGACCTGGTGTGTAGGGACATGGTTTAGGGGGTGACATTGGTGGTAGAGGGATGGTTGGACCAGATAATCTTGGAGGTCTTTTCCAACCTTCATGTTCCTATGATTCTATGTTGCACTGATCAGAGGCTAGAGCCTGAGCTGAAACACGTCATGTGGAACAAGGTAGATAAGGCTGCAATCTGCTAGGTCCTGCATTTTTGCCACCTAACCTCACCCACAGAAGTGGCCTAAAAGAAAGATGGAGAGGGACTCTATCAGGGAGTGTAGCCATGGAACCAGGAATAATGGCTTTGAACAAATGAAGAGGAAATTTAGATCAGATGTGACATGAGGAAGAAATTCTTCATTCTGCCAATGGTACCGCAACGATGCTGGGAACAGGCCAGCCCCTCAAACACATAGCGACAGGGGGCCTGGGCCTTCCCATAGTCACAATGGCAGTGTGAAGCAAAGGCACAAGTCTCAGGAAGACAACTGCAGGGACCAGAGGCATGCCCGTAGTCTGCAACACGATGCGGTACCTAGCCATGGCTGTAAACAAGACGGCAGCATCAGACCTGTGCATGAAAATCAATGCGACAGTGGCATGGGACCGAGGTGTACAACTGGACGATCCCCTGGTGCGGCACCCTGGCCTGAAAACATGCTGGATGGAAGGCATCCCATTTGGGCAGTCCTGGGCAAGGACTGGCTTAGCCTTGTGCCGAACACCGTGGAGCCCATGGAGCTGGATCCACCAGAAGACGTTGAAGAACCGATGGAAGTGGATCCACCTCCACCAGAACAGAGCTGAGACTCCCGCGGCATGTCTTTGCTCTCTGCCATCAGAGAGCAACAACAGCGTCGCAGGAGTGCCCAGCCGGCTCCCTACTCCTCGTCACGCCAGCTCCATCCCAAGCATTAGCTTGGAGCCACCACACACCATGGACATCCCACAGGCTTACCTGCAAGATGTCCTGGCAATAAACCACTCTGTTGACAATTCTCAGGGGTTGTGTGAGTACTTCTTTCCCATCCGGCAGCCCTTGTGCAAGAGGCGGCATCCCTTCTGCACAGAGCCTTGAGGAAGAGCACAAGAGAGGATCCAGCTTCCTTTAGGCTGCTATGCTGGGGTGACGGGAGGAGACCCCGAGAGACACCATGTACCTTTAACATTTGTGAAAATAGATTGAGGGGTGAAAATAGTAGTGTGTGAGCGATGATAGGTGGCTAATTTCTTATACGAGGAGTGAGTGTCTATAGCTGAGTAATTGGTAATGACAGACGTGGAGAAGGCTGAGGTACTCAACAACATCTTTTCCTCTGTCTGCACTGGCAGACAGGCTCCCCAAGTCTTTCATTTCCCTCAGCCCATAGATGGAGGCTGGGGGAGCAAAGTCCCACCCACCCTAAGTGAAGAGCAGGTTCAAGAACACCTGATGAATCTAAACAGGTACAGGTCTGTGGGACCCAATGACCCAGGGTCCTGAGGGAACTGGCTGATGTAGTTGCCAAGCCTTTCTCTGTTACAGCTGAAAAGTCCTGGCAGTTGGGTGATGTCCCTGGTGAGTGGAAAAAGGGAAACATCACACCCCTTTTTAGAAAGGGACGAGAAAGTCTGGTTGTTTAGAAAGCAGAGGAACTCCTGCTCAGACTGGGGAGGGAGAAGAAGACGAGATAGCCTACTCCAAAGTGGCTGGGTCACCAGAGGAACAGGAAGACAAACAGGAAGATGTCATAAGGGCATCAAGAACTACCCAATGCCTCCACCAGTATGAACCTAACTGGGAATGAGTGGCAAAAGCACCCTAATGTGACTGTCCCTGCTGCTCTGAGCATCCTTGACATAGGCTATCTCAGGAGAGGGTATTTCAAGGAGCTTTTTTCTTCAGGGAGCCAATCTATGCAGGGGACAGGGGGAGATGTTTTTTCCCACTTGTTCACTTTCCCTTTCTCCTTCACCCACCTCTTGTCCTCCAGCCTAGTTACGATAGCTCTTCAGGTCTTTGAATATCCTTGGGATGTTCAGACCAGCATGCTCTTATTGTTAGGTCTCCTGAGTGCACTCCAGGTATAGTCCAAGGTTAAAGAACTACTTAGGAATGCCATCCAGGGATCTATTCTGAGGCAGGATAGTTATGAGTGGCAGGCAGTATTGGAGGATATGGGCTGGCATCTAGAGTAGTGGGCACCTCCAGTGCTTTGGAAATTCACCCCAACAGGTGCAAAATCCTAAAAAAATGGCAGAATGCTTGAAAAAGGTGTGTCACCCTGGCAATTCCAGAGAGATGCAAATCACTGCAACATGCTTGGGCTTAGCCCAACACACCTGCTCACCACCCGCTGACCAATGCCCAGCCTGTCCCCAAGCAGGCAGTACAGTACCCCTGCCATCCCCCAGCCAGCCACATCCCACATTATTTGTCCAGCATGACCCCATAAGGTATGGAATACCCCTTTGGCCAGTTGGGGTCAGCTGTCCTGCTTCTGTCCCCTCCCAGCTCCTGCTGCACCCCCAGCCTGCCTGCTGTCAGGACAGAGTAAGAAGCTGAACAGTCCTTAGCTTAGTGTAAGCACTGCTCAGCAACCAGTCAAACAGCACTCTGTTATCAACATTATTCTCATCCTAAACCCAAAACATAGCACTGTACCAGCTAATAAGAGGAAATTTAACTCTATCCTACCTGAAACCAGGATACAAAACACCTCACTTAATGGAGAATTCTCACTGAAAGAATTTCCCTTTTTCCTCTAAAGCCCTCTATGGAATAATGCAGATTTTCTTCAGACAGAAAGAGCAGTAATAGTCCAAAATAATGAAGACAGTGTAAATAATCTGAAACATATTCAAAAAGGTATATATTCAAAAAGCTCCAGTTATCTAACTGCATTTTTATATAGGAAAACAAGGAAGACTTATCAAGTTGTATCACTTGTATATGCAGCTATGTCAGTTTATGGCCTGTGAATATCACAGAATCACAGAATTGTCTAGGTTGGAAGAGACCTCAAGATCATTGTGTCCAACCTCTGACTAACAAGTCCTCCACTAAACCATATCGCTAAGTTCAACATCTAAATGTCTTTTAAAGACCTCCAGGGATGGTGACTCCACCACTTCCCTGAGCAGCCCATTCCAATGCCTTACAACCCTCTCAGTAAAGAAGTTCTTCCTCATATCCAACCTAAAACTCCCCTGGCACAACTTTAGCCCATTCCCCCTCATCCTGTCACCAGGCATATGGGAGAATAGACCAACCCCCACCTCGCTACAGCAAGGTGAATTTTTTTTTTTTTTTATGAATCTAATTTTATTTTTTTATGAATCTAATTTTTCATATGATTTATTTATTTATTTTTCAGAGAAGTGGCAGATCAGGTGGCTAATATAAGCAGAGTTCAGAAGATCACAGGACACACATGACCCAAGCTGGCAAGGCCTCGTTTTTGTGAGAGATGCAGATCTGAATGGCAGTACCACACCCGGACAAAGCTGGGGCTAGGGAGCACATGCATAAGCTGTGTGCTCTGGGAGATGCAAGGAAGAGTGGATACATTAGCAGAAGTGGAAAAAAATCTGCATACAGCACATTTAAATGACTTTTACTTCATAACAAAACAGACTCAAAGTTTGTTCAAAGCATTACACATCAACACTGCAATTAGGTACTACTGATGTTTATCTCCATCTACAGGAAATCCCATCCAAGCGATCCATATGGTCTCACAACAACATTAAACTTCATTTCCAATTTTGTGAGATGCAGGCAAGCATCTTCATATTTGATTCTGCTTCTCCCCAGAGAAACAACTTAATAAAAGAGAACGTCTATATTGATGAGCCCCTATCATATTTTAATAAATCCCCTCTCCTACTTCCTTCACAGTCCAGAATACATGCAGAAAATTGCTATTTTACACCCACTAAGTGGCAGGTTGTGGTAAATTTAGTTATCAAATACGTACTATAACACTGGATCTGATAACAGCTGTGGAAGACCCCACAAATCTCAATGGGCTTCAAGTTCTCAGCTGGACCAGAGTACAATTTTTATTGCCAATTGCTATGTCATCTTTCCTTTTCAAAGTTCCTTTTCATTAGCCATATATGCAAGCTACACAAACAACAACAATAAGCTGTGTAGCACCTTGGACAAAAAAGCAGCTAAAGTCTGAACTCTATCACGGTAGTTCTATAAATAAGATTTATTCAGGGCTCCAATTAAATAACTGCATTTTTTAAATAGCAAAACAAGGAAGACTTATCAATTCATCAAACTTATGTTTAATGCATAGCCAAATGTACCATGAAGCAAGACAAACACACACATAATGAACATACATTTTAATGAACCATACTCATATAACTATTCTCAGCTGAATGATTTCCTACTCAACAAGCTATCTGAATGATATAAGTGCACCTTTTATTAAGTAAAACATTATTCATCATGTCTAGAAGTAGGAAGGTCTGGTCCTCTAGTAGAATATTTATTCATGCCTTTTAATAAAAACATTCAGTTCTCACCTAGACTTTGGGTATCCACTACATAATTTTAAGAACTCCTATAGTTATAGAATTAAATCTAATAAAGAGTAATAACTCTCTGCAAATTTCTTCAGCCTTATCCATCACCCATTTAAAAGAAAAGTGGAAGTACGGTTTATAAGGTAAATTCATAAAATAACTGATACATCTAGGAAGAACTGGTTATAAGGAAACATACAACACAAGCAAGGAATGATTTAATCAATAAAATTATTTGGATGAAGAGCACTACTATATTTCAAAACCACAAAATTCCAGTAACTGCCAGACTGATAAAAACAGTGGTCAAAACAAACCTGTTACACCTCAGTGGAACTGACAGTGACCTCACACCAGTCACGTCGCCAACAGTATTCCAAAATTTCTGCAAATTTTGCTACAAATACTAGCAGTAGGATGATGAAGTCTGACTAATTGGGCAGGCAGCCAGTGAGGTAGTTGCATATGTAATGTAACTACCTTTTTGTAGGGTACCCTTGTCCCACAGGCCTTCCAGTCTGATGAATTAATTTATATTTTTAGTGTAACATGATGAACAGCTCAAGTTGAGGTTTCCACCACAATAGAAATACCATCCTTTTCCCCAAGAGAAGACACGTCAAAAAGCTGTTGTGATTAAAAGAGAGACGAATGTTTAATCCATGTGTGTAACTAAGCCATTTCAACCTCTGCATTGTTTTGATTCCTCCAGATCCTTGATGCACAGAGAAACTTCTTGCAACACACATCTTTGGAAGATGATCACAGAAGGTCTCAACCATGCAGCACATATCCCTCTGGTTTCAACTGCTTCTTCTTGACACCCTGCATCATAAATATGTAATCACCATTCTTCTTCTCATATGACCAACAATTTCTGAACCACTCAGTGTTTCACAGATGCCTACAGGCTGACAGAAAAGTTCAGTTTCTCTTTGTATTATACAGGTCATTTCTCTTGGCTTGGAATAGTCAGCAAGTAAACAGGCAAAGCTTAAAAGGGGAAAATCCAAACAGACTGCATCTGTCTTCCTCATAACCTCCAATAAAATTTTCTACTGGGATTTCTTCCAGCATACAAATCCTTTTTCTGTAGGATATCATTAAAAAGAGAAGACTCATAATTGTCCAAATATTTTATCCATAGGCCGTGTCCAGAAAATGTTACAGCTTTCCCAGAGGAGCAAATAACAAGACTTTGATAGAGAGACATTCACTGAAAGCAGACATTCTGTATCGTATGTTTACCTTTTGGAAATTTCTTGTGTCTCACAGACCATGTGAGGTAGTAAACCCTATGGAAAGTGACCCTCTTGACAAGGAATTATCAGAGTAAGTTATGCCAACAGTTTTCCTTTATATTGTAACTAGTAATAGCAATGGCTGAATAATACACAACTCTTAGAATACAGTCATGAAAAAAAAAACTGAGCTTCCCCATACCTCAATTCTGTCTCTTCCAATACTGTATATAGATACAGAGAACCCCTCCAATATACTTTAAAACTAATATACAAAGCTGTAGTTCTTATGACTGGCAATGATAAGTTCAAATTCCAAATGTGTTCCTGCTACCTTATAACTATCTGGTAACCTAGCCAACTTATTTGAACAGATAGACAACATTTTCTACATCTGTTCCACTGAAGTCTTCTAACCTTCGGCAAGTAACAACCATCACTAATATGATAAAAATAGGTCCAGGTTTAAAGACAAACACTTGTGACAAAAAAAAATAAAAATAAATAGATACATGTCCAACCAAATATTTAGTTCATTTGTGTCAATTGCAACAAATTAGTTGTGCGAAAACAAGCCTTGAAAAAAATTCAAAGGAGAAATTTATTAAAATTCATTTTGAAATTCACTTTAATATCACTTTTAAAATGTAACACGACGGAGGGCAGAAATATATTTTTTCTTTTTCTTCCAAGTTCTTGGACTTTCCAGGATATCAAAAATATGTCAGTTTTTCACTCTGTTCATGATAACAATCATTGGGCTGCTCAAACATGCTCAAGCATACATGACTTCTGAAACCCTTGTATACACAAACAATAATGAACTAATGAATTCCTGTCTAGTCTAACACTTACAAAACACACATGAAAATAAAATAAAATAAAATAAAATAAAATAAAATAAAATAAAATAAAATAAATAAATAAATAATAAAAAATTAAAAAATGAAAGAGCAGAAAATAGAAATGAAACCTCAAATGTTATGATTGTTTTAAATTGCAGCAGATATCTTACTGCAGAATTAGGTGCTATAATGATAATTTGGACACTATTAATATGAAGCACCTACAGAACAAGATTCAATCCTTTCTTCTTTTTTTTAATGTATGTCCTTTTTGCTTTGGTGCATGATGAACTCCTACAGTCTGGAGTGCTGTGTCCAGTTCTGGGCTCCCCAGTACAAGAGGGACATGGAGCTACTGGAGCGAGTCCAGAGGAGGGCTACGAAGATGATGAGAGGACTGGAGCACCTGTCATATGAAGACAGGCTGAGAGAGCTGGGCCTGTTTAGCCTGGAAAAGAGGAGACTGAGGGGAGACCTCATTAATGTGTATAAATATCTGAGGGGTGGGTGTTGAGAGGGTGGAGCCAGTCTCTTTTCAGCTGTGCCCAGTGACAGGATGAGAGGCAATGGGCAGAAACTGAAGCACAGGAGGTTCTGGCTTAATATGAGAGGGCACTTCTGTGCTGTGACAGTGACAGAGCACTGGAACAGGCTGCCCAGAGAGGTTGTGGAGTCTCCTTCTCTGGAGATATCCAAGACCTGCTTGGGTGCCATCTCGTGCAGTGTGCTCTGGGTGATCCTGATTGGCAGGGCAGGTGATCTTTAGAGGTCCCTGCCAACCTTGGTCATTCTGTGATTCTGTGGTTCTGTGAATCAGAGTCCATATCATGTCTGCTTTCTGAAGTTCATGAGCACATACATCTGCAAGCCATAAAATGTCACCACTGGATTTCTCAAAAAATGTAATCATAATTCCAAAGAATCATTTTGGGCATATTTACTGTTTCAAAAATCAGAGAAAAATTGACAATTAATATGACTATGTGAATACCAAATAACAGACCAAAGGATTTTCAGAGGGGTAAAAAAAAAAAAAAAAAAAAAAAAAAAAAAAAAAAAAAAAGCATACATATATGCTTAACATGCTTACTCAGAAAGACATGTGGTGTGACATACTGCACAAACCAGTTTCTATTCATAGTGCATAGACCTGTGGTGCCTGCTAGCAGGCTTGAGAAACACAAACCACTTCTGAGTTGGCTGGTGAGACACCATAAAAACATACTGTTATGCATAGTGGGCCCCAGGAGAAATGAAAGAAACCTTCTTCGCAGCATACACTCTAACTGCTTCCTCCTAAAAGTATCTGTTTTATGTCTCTAAATATATTCCAGGACAATTATGATTGTATATGCTTGAAAAAAACATGCTTGTAGCTGTAGCAGCAGCCAGTGTTATACAGCCAATTACCATACACAGCACTTGTATGAACATACACAAATGTGTTTAATAACTTTAAAACCTTACAAATAATTGCATCCTTGCAAGCAACCACTTTATAATGGCATTGTTGTTTTTTTGTTTGTTTGTTTGTTTTGGTTTGGTTTGGTTTGTTTTTTTTTGTTTTGTTTTTTTCCCCAAATGATTGATATATCTCATCAGAACAGAAAGCCAGCACAGTATGCTATCCAAAGGCTGGCACAACTGGCTTCAAATCCATCCTTCCCATCTTCACTGAAATAAAATAAAATAAATTAAACAAACAAACAAACAAACAACAACAACAACAAAAAAGATGAGTGCATCTAGCCCATCCTATCCTATCCTTAACAAAGGCTTGGCAGTTCAATAAAGGCCTGTCTATGCCCTTCATACCTTTTCTCTCTAGTCCATGCCAAGCTGATGCAGTTTACTTTCACAATTAGGATAACAGAAATGTTGGTGTGGATGTGTTTGAGCATATGGTGACTTTTACAATATGTTTTTTTTTCTACTAGAGCAGCAGGTTTCAATTCTCTTTGGAGCCACTATCCTGCCAGACATGGTGTGAAAACTAAAAACAGAAGGCAAGTCTTTTGCACTATAAGTTTTTCATAAGTCATAATCAATATAAACTTCTTGGCTTTTCACTTGCCTTTCCATGGTTGTCTGAATGAACTACGTTTCTGTTATTTAGGGGCATGCCAGAAAATGACAATCTTAAGATGCCCAATATGATCTTTATGACAGCACATTATATTTTTCAAGATCTTATTTCCTCTTATGCAAGACAGCATCAGAATATATATATATATATAACATATAATGGGATATAGATATATAATATATCTAATAATATAATACTATATATAATTATGTATAATATTATTAATATATTAATGAGATATATTAATGATATTATATATTAACATAATATAATATATTTTGATAATATAATATATTAATATATTAATAATGTAATATATTAATAATATATAATATAATATATATATAGCATATATTAATATATATATGTAACTAGCTTAATAGTCATCTGGGTATTTTAATTGAATTTTTTTTCTTTTTATGATGTCAAGAATGGACAATAGTTGTTTTTCAGTGAAAGTCTAAGATTGTTTGACAACAGCCATGTCCAATAAGCAAGTTAGATTTCTGTTCTTTTTAACACATATGCAAGGGAAGAAGCAGAATGACAAACTATGCAAGCTGGTATTTAAATATCTACTGACACAATCCTGCTCCCAGATGTATCAAAGTGGACTTTAAAGAATAATTGGAAATGACACAATAAAGCTTTGAGAGGAAATAGTGGCATTGTAACAGACTATGCAAGCAATTTTAATATAGCTGATGTCATTACTCCTGAAATTTTATAGTCATTATGGAGATCTATGGATGTCAGTTTCTCAAGACCAAGAAAAAAACTCAAGATAAGGTTAGTCAAGTGTTGGGAACAGAAGCTGATTTATTTGAAAAGGGCAAAGAGTATACTGGGTATGCATATTGTTATTCCTGAGTAATAACAGTTCACACACTGTACACACAGAAGCTTATGAAAGAACCAAGATATTTTTTATATTAATGTTTCAATGTTTATCACATCTGACTGAAATGTGAAATTAGTTTGTCAGGGATTGTTTGTTTTCCTATTCTGTTTCTCTCTTTTTCTCTTTCTTTTTCTTTTTCTTTTTCTTTTTCTTTTTCTTTTTCTTTTTCTTTTTCTTTTTCTTTTTCTTTTTCTTTTTCTTTTTCTTTTTCTTTTTCTTTTTCTTTTTCCTTTCCTTTTCCTTTTCCTTTTCCTTTTCCTTTTCCTTTTCCTTTTCCTTTTCCTTTTCCTTTTCCTTTTCCTTTTCCTTTTCCTTTTTCCTTTTCCTTTTCCTTTTCTCTTTCTTTTTCATCTTTCTCTTGTTTTTCCTCTTTCTTTAATTTGAAGAGAAAGTTCTATTGCCAGAAATGAATAGTCAGAAAAAAAAATCTATCTACAGAAATTATAGTTAAAATAAGAATGATTCAAATTAGACACAACATTCAACATTCATATTTTCCTTAATCATTAAGTATTAAAATAACTCATCTCAGCAATTAACAAATTCATCATCATTGCTGACCTCTTTAAAAGATAAGAAGCTAAAACTCAACCCTAAGCAGTAATCGAGCTAGAAAAAATATTCCTCGCTGGCAGAAATTTAAAAGCATTCATATAATACAGGGCATTATTCTAACTTATTAAAATAAGCATTAAAATGCTTACTTTTTGAATAAACAAACAAAAAAATAAATAAATAAACCCACCTGCCTTACAGTGTTTTCTGTAAAAAGCTGCATTCACCACTTTTTGATATTTGGCATTGTTACTTTATCTTGTATTTCATTTAATAATATTATACAAATGACTTTTTAAATTGTGTTCTCTCACAAACATTTTAAAGCTTCCTGAGTTAGCATAGAAAATACATGTGGGCTCATAAAAGAAAGTGCTGCTCACTCAATCTCTACCCAAGACAGGAAGACATGGTAAATTGAAAGAACTGAAGGGCTGAACCAATGTATTTACCATCGTTCTGAAGTCAAAACCTGAGATAACAAAGGGTAGGAAGATGCTAAAACAGTCTAAAATAGCAAAATACATTGATAAACATTAACACATATTAAATCTTTTGTGTAAATACAAAAAATCTTGAAATTGTGGCAGAAACTACAACAGCAGCTTGCTGCATTTCAGAGGAGACTGATAATAATTGAGACACCTTGATTAAAACACGACACCAAGCGATGCAATATGAAGAATCAGGGAGGAATTTCTCTTCAGATCTGATCCTTTTCAGAAGAAAATTTTGTGTCAATTTAATTTCCTATTGAGAAACAACAGTGTGACCGTAAATGTGACAGAATTTCTCATTAATACTGTGTGGGTATGAGACAAACCCCAGAGCCACTACAGCCTGGGAATAGAGGGGTTCATCTCAGGTGTCTCCAACAAGTGTGCAGGTTCCTCAGGTCACGGGGTGAGTTTGGTCTGTCTCTTCCTGGGTTACTGGCTATTTTGTGCTGGGTGAAAATAGCAGACAGGGCCCTCTTCTCTGCTGTACCTTCTTTGTTCAAAACAGAACAGGAGCACTATATCAGCCTCACATTTTTGCAGACTGGAAAGCATTTCCTTGCCAGGATTACTTCTACATGAATAATTTAGTGAAAAGTTAGTCTCTACACTGTGCTAATTACAGTGCATCTCTCTGTTTTTATACCAGTTTTTGTGAAGAGCTCTATAAATTAGCTTGTCTGGACTCCCCAACTACTTCTGTTGTTTAAGAAGTATGCAAAAAATGTCTCATATGGAACACTTTGGAACCATGCCTTGCCATCATACCCAATCAAACAGAAAATAGTTTGAAGCAGCCAGGTTCAGCAGCATCCTGAAACAATCTACTTTTCTTGCAAACAGCAGAACCATTTGGAGTATTCAATTAGCAATTATTCCCTTTTTTTTTTTTTTTCAGAAAAAAAAAATATATATTGCAAACTAAACTGCTTTTAGCCTAATGATGCATATCAGAAGACAAGCTGCATGTCTACTTCAAATGGTCTCTCTTTTTATTTTGGATTTGTATATCCATTTCAGAAACTGTGCTCATTAATAAAGTGTTAGAGAAAACAAGTGGTAGGATAGAGGCTACAAATGAGATTTGTGGTCTTAATTAATGGAGAAAGGCTGTGAATATTGTCATCCCAGACTTTAGTAAGGCTTCTGACATCATTTCCCACACCATTCTTTTGGAGAAAGTGGCTGCTCTTGGCTTGAACAGGAGTAGGCTTTGCTGGGTAAAAATCTGGCTAGGTGGCTAGGCCCAAATTGTTGTGGTGAATGGAGTCAAATCCACTTGGAGTCCTGCCATAAGTGGTACCTCCAGTACTGGGGCCAGTTCTCTTCAATATCTCTGTCAATGAGGTGGATGAGGGGGTTCAGCGCACCCTCAGGAAGTCTTCAGATGACACCAAGAGAAGCGCAGGTTTTGATCTGCTTGAGGATAGCAGGGCTCTGCAGAGGGATCTGGATAGGCTGGATTGATGAGCTGAGGCTAACTGTATGAAGTTTAACAAGGCCAAGTGCTGCGTCCTGCACTTGGGGCAAAACAAACCCATGCAGCGCTACAGGCTGGGAGCTGGAAATCTGTGCATCATAAAATGACCTGGAAGTATTGATTGATAGCCAAATGAATATGAGCCAGCAGTGAGCTCAAATGGCCAAGAAGGCCAACAGCATCCTGGTTTGTACTAGGAATAGTGTGGCCAGCAGGACCATGGAGGTGATTGTCCCCTTGTACTCAGTTCTGGTGAGGCTACACCTCGAGTGCTGTGTTCGGTTTTGGACCCCTCACTACAAGCAGGACATTGAGGCCCTGGAGTGTGTCCAGACAAGGGCTACAAAGCTGGTGAAAGGTCTAGAACACAAGTCCTGTGAGGAGCAGCTGAGAGAACTGGAGTTGTTTAGTCTGGAGAAGAGGAGGCTCTGGGGAGACCTTACTGCCCTCTACAACTACCACAAAGGAGGTTGTAGTGTGGTGGGGTCAGCCTCTTCTCCCAAGCAACAAGTGATGGTACAAGAGGAAATGAACTCAGATTGTGGCAGGGAAGGTTTAGGTTGGATATTAGGAAAAAATTATTTACTGAAAGGGTTGTGAAGTACTGGAACAGGCTGCCCAAGTAAGTGGTTGAGTCACCTTCCCTGGAGGTATTCAAAAGACTTGTGGAGGTGGTGGTTAGGTACATGGTTTAGTGGTAGACTTGGCAGTGCTAGGTTAACAGTTGGACTTGATCTTCTCAGAGGTCTTTTCCAACTAAATGATTCTGTGACTTTATGACTAATCACAGGCATCTGAAAGTCAGGCATCTCCTCAGAGCTGTTTGAGTGGGTTCCTTCTGTAATAAGAAAAGCAGCCATGCCCTAGTGGAAATAGATTCTACAGTTCTATTCTACCACCTGAGTCCTGTTCTGGGAATACATATTTTACTTACATATTTATATATTCCACTGATCACAGAAGGAGTTAGTAAATATATAAACCATATTTACATGTTTACAATAAGATGGTTGGAAACCTAGTCTTTTTATTTTCTCTCTTAAGGAAATAGAGAAAATTATATAGGATCTTGCACTCCACACAGTAGACCAATGTAGGCTGTAGTTTTTCATGATTTCTGCTCTCTGAAAATATTCAAAACTGGAAGTTATATATATATATAATATATATAATATCGTATATATGATATATATATGAGATATATCATATATACATGTGTATATATTATCAGTCCAAACCTGAACTGAATTTAATCCATTAAATCTATATACATGTATATAGGGGAAAGGGAAGGGGAAAGAGAAGAGGAAGAGGGGAAGGGGAAGGGGAAGGGGAAAAAGAAAAAAAATAGAATAAAATTCTCCTCTACCTCCACTCCCTCCAAAAATAGATGCTTGGAACTTTTGTTTTCATTGATGCAGATAGAAGCAGCTACAGGTTCCACCCAGAGAACAGCACTGATATTTATGGCCAAAATTCTACATTCAAATAGGAATAAAGCTGCTCTGATATGAAATTATTGCTGTCATGCTTGATGTCTGTCAGTGAGAAGCCAGATTTGTGAACAGCCAATTTTTGAAAATGAGACTGTTCTATTAAGTATCTTGAAATAATTCTTTCAGTTAAAGTAGCTCTGTCAAAGGAATTACGCATACTTATGGCTGATCTTTTATCCCTCTGCACCAGGAAGAGCAGTCCATTTATCAAGGTTTCAGTCATAATGGAAGAACTTCATGATACAATACTGATGTGAAAAATAAACAGTTTCTTATTCTCCCTTGGGTACAATAGCAAAGGTGCTTAAGGGTGAACTAGCATTCATGTTCCCAGAGATGAAAACTGGTATTTAACCCACTGAGTATCTAAACACTACCCTGTCTACAGAGTTACTAAATTCCTAGTTGAGATCCTATGGTACTGCAGTTTGGTATTGGAATTGGTTGAAATTTCTCAAGTTGCTCAACACAACAAGCAAGAAGGTGAATAAAAAACACCATGCAAATATAAGCTGAGGAGACTTCCTGCCTCAAAAAGCCCACAGTGTAATGCAAAGGACAACTGAGAGAATAGGCTAAGAGAGGAGAACATATAACCAGCAGATGTGTGTCTTCAACACAACAGTAAATTGTCTGTTGCCACAACACCTGCAACCACTTGAACAAAAGACTGCCTTGACAGTGAAACAGCATTGCATACACTTGCAGAGAGCTCTTCCCAAATATGAGTAAACATATGAGAGAAAGTGTGGTTCCTGTCTTGAAATAAACTTCATAAATTAGGAGGATTTCTAGGAAGATCTGTTCAGAAGATGGATTACTTAACACCAAATAATAGACAAAAGATAAGCAAGGGAGCATTGTGTTCTTTGGCAGTGAAAATACAAATATATGTACGGCTGATATGATAAAGAAACTTCTTAGAGATGAAGAGAGAAAGTTAGTATGATCAAAACTAACTTTTGCACTTTCTGCACTGCTAAGAAATGTGTTTCTCTAGGCCAGAGAAGAGCCAATTGCTGTAATCAAGTGGTAAGGATATGACATAAGGGTTTCAGTTGTGTGGCTACATAAATAATATTCTGCAGGAAGTCTTCAGTACCTGCACATTGGGTGTCAAAACCTCAAGAGGGGAAAAAACAGACAGCTGCAAATAGATGAGGGGAAGATGAGCTGGGAAGAGGTCAGTTATGTCGCATGTCATCGGTGTGATTTCTCAGTGACAATCTAGGTAGCGAAGAGTGCAGGAGGAGATGACAACTTGAGGAGTCAAAAGTGGCAAAGCACCAAGGGAGAAGTACAGCTAGTTAGAAAGGGAGATAGAAGAACAGGGGTTGGCAGAACAAATGCCTGGTGTGGCCCTACCCATACTACATATTGACAACTGAGCAGGAGCACAGGTATAGACATCCTGAGTCAAAACAGACTCCACAAGAGAACACAAGGTTGGAAACTGGCAGAGTGAAACTTTTGGAATGGGGACGGAGACCCCAAAACATAAAAAATTGAGTGAATCTGCAAGAATATTCATGGAACAAAAGACAGCATGTAGTGAGCTGAGAAAAGGTGAGAAAGTACCGAAGGTAGATATCATGGAAAGATCAACTGGCAGGCATGGTGGCAGCCATGCTCTCTTATCACTCACAGTGATAAGAGAGAACAAGTTATGATCAGAGTGAGTATACTCAGAATAACAGATCAGAAGTGGAGTACTGCCTCACAGGTGAGCATGAGAACTGAATTGGGGCTGCGTGCCACATAAAGTGGAGAAATGTAATTGCTCAGGGTGAGTCAGAACTGAAGATCAAAATGGAGAAGGGCTGGAGGCCGCCAGAGAACAGGGATTGCTTAGCCCACATGTAAAAGCAAAACAAAATTCTTGACAAAGCATGCTGCCACCAAAAGCTGTGCACACAGACAGAGGCTTCAAAGAGGGACTAGACAAATTCATGGACAACTGTTCCATAAAAGAAATGGGAAAAGGCAGGATGAACTCTAACATCATGGTAGTGAGGTACTTCTCCAGACACTTGAAATGCAGTTTCAAACCTTCAGAAGCAAGAGCATTTTAATTAAATGTCCTTTAAACACAGAAGGTTGTTATGGGCAGTAGAGAACACTTTTCTCCCAACTTAACTCTGGAAACTAACTGAATTGTTATTTCCTGAAACTTTTTCAGGAAAAAATAATCATAGCCTTAAGTTGAAAATGTCATGAGAAATAGAGACCTCAAAAACAGATTTATTGTGGACACAGCACTACAAAACATCACCCAGTCTAGATTAAAACCAGAAAAATTAATTTGATGGAAGGTGGATTTGATAATTTATTGCTTGTTTTACAGGGTCTCTAGCTAAAAGGGGGCTGTTTTATCTGCTTCATCATCATTATCTTTAAACACGTATACAGCCTTGCAAAACAATTGCTGGTATAAACATTAGTCTCAACTGATTCACCTCAAGACTCCTCTTGTCCATGAAGGCAGAGAGGATGAGAGGAGGGAGATAAATGTTCTTGTTTCTATGCAACTGCATCAGTATGACTTTCAAGGAACATTAAGTCTGTTCTTGCACACCTCTCCGGAACAATTCCAGAAAAAGAAATAGCACACAATCTTTGAAGACCCATTCATCTTTCCACTGGCACACAGAAGAACAGGCACTGCCCTTTGACACAGAGGTGGGATTACAACTTTACCTACTGAAGACATGGAAAATTAAAAAAGGGTAAAACTAAAGGACAATACTAGTAAAGACAGAGCTTGAGAGACATCCTCTAGGATGTCTTCAGGTATCAGTAAGTCAGCCTTAACTATACAAATTACTACTACGTTTACAGGCACCTTAACCTTACTTTGCTAACCTCACAGTCCTTCAGTCCTGTGTTTGTATAGACTCTTCTTCAAAGTGCTTTCAGTCCAGGTGCAAAACAAAGAAAAACTGATAGATGAAAACGTGTAACTGCAGAGAGACAGTAGAGAGAGGGAAAGGTTATTGCAGCTAAAACATTAAATAAGCTGTTAATTACCAATGCTGCAAATCTAAGCATGTGTTTTATTTAGTGTTTTACTGAAGGATGCAAGGTATTCATATCCTTTACATAGTTAAAGTGCAGGCTTACATATTTCATGGACCAGGGCTTTGGCCCATGCAAAGGAAGTACAAAATCTCAAGATACTTCCATGCCTTTTACCCTGCTTTCCAACAGGTATACAGCAAAGAAAATGGAAAATAAAAGAGCACATCTGATGGGGCAGCCTTCACAACAGAAACTTGTACAAAGTGTGACACAAAATACAAATAGTTTAATAGTTTTTAACATGTTTTCCTTGCAACGTAGCATCTCATCTCTGCACTCCAAATCCAGCACATCCAGCTTTTACCTCTTACTCACACAAGTAGCACTCTTCGTGGCTCCCGCACTTGGTCCAGACTGAAGTTGCTGATTTGTCAATGTCTTTTGTATCAGGAAGGATAAAAGGAGACAAGGAAAGGGCAAATGGGGGCTATATACACTATTAATCATTTTGGGAAAATAAAAGTTTTACCAAAATCTACATTAATCCCTTGAAATCTATGGGACTTTCATTCATTATGAAGTAATTTGTTACTGGGAAACATCTAGGTAAAATTTTTAAATGCAACAAATAAAGCTTAAGTTTTCTTATTGTTAAGTAAATTAAAGTCTAGAAGAGAAGGAAATTTCAGTAAAAATGCTTTACTAAAATTGAAAAGAAGCCTTTAATATTCTAAGTCGTTTATAAAGTAGCTGAATCTTTATCTCTGTAACCACAACAATACTTGCTGCTTGACTTTTCACCCTTTGACACATTTGTAAATCCATATGTATCTGAATTATTTCTACGGTTCTTGTGGTAATGGATGTTTTTTGTTCTTTTTTGCTGGGAAGGGAAGGGAAGGGAAGGGAAGGGAAGGGAAGGGAAGGGAAGGGAAGGGAAGGGAAGGGAAGGGAAGGGAAGGGAAGGGAAGGGAAGGGAAGGGAAGGGAAGGGAAGGGAAGGGAAGGGAAGGGAAGGGAAGGGAAGGGAAGGGAAGGGAAGGGAAGGGAAGGGAAGGGAAGGGAAGGGAAGGGAAGGACACATAATGCTGAGAGAACAGACTTGAAGGAAGATAGGCTACTTTGGAGATGTTAGGAACATGACTGCAGAAGTTTGACCAGAATGAAGACCAAGTGGAAGAATGACAGAGCAGATTAGAGCAAACAGGAAGGGAATTGGCCTGGAGGAATACTTACCATCAAAAGAAATTTTAAGTAAAATTTTCTCTTTCCAGTTTGCATGTTTTTATCCATAAAAATCCCTGTCATGCAATTTCTAATCTTCTCTTTTGCAAAAGGCCAAAACAATAGCTCTCTAGCTCAAGGAAAATCTCAATCACAATCACTTTCAGAAGCCAAAGCCAAGAATAAATTTGTGCATTCAGGTCACTTTTCTGAATTTAATGCACACAGTATTTGCAGTGGGCAGCTCCTTCACAAACTTGATCCACAAGACAGAGATGTTAATGTAAAACGCACACATATAAAGCTATGATTTAAGAATTCAGAAGTACTCACAATACTGATGCAAAGCTTACTCATCACCACAGTCATTGGGGATATTACTTGATAACAAATACCTACACGTACAGATAACTCAGAAAACACAGTTATATTATACCTAAAAATGGTTAATGCTCCTGTAGCTAATGTCTCCAGCAAATATAATGCTTTCAAATGTGTCTACTTTCTTAACGGGCATCTTAATGGTATTATAATCAGAAAGTGGAGGATGTAGCAAAGATTAGCAACATATTATCTTCTTACATACAGGGATTACAGTTCTCCAGGAATGTAATCATCTTTCTGTCATAAACTTGGTCAGCATCATTACTCAGCAGATGTATTTGGGAAGTGAGAGGAGGCTAGCTGAGAGTGTTACAATAGAAATATGGGATCACATTCCCTTGAAAACATATGGGTGATGAGCTAGTCCTGGACAAGCACTGGTCATGCAATTAAGTTCTTGCACAATTAAAATCTGGCATGAAATCGTACCTACATTTGTATACCTCCCGGGAACAATTCAAGAAGTTTTGCCTGAGCAAACAGTATAACCAGATGTTACTTAACCACCATTTTCTGACCTGTTTGGGATTTAAGGTGTGTCTTTCATTAGATAAAGTTTAAGGGCAGGAAGGTGGGAAGAAAAACAAAGAAATTGCAAAGTAGAAAATAAAATCTGCTACAACACTGCCTTAACTGTAGATTTATTTCTTATTTTTCCAAGAATATTGTGGCTTCACAAAACATATGCATTTGATTATAGGAGAATAAAAAATCCTACACGCATGCAGTCTAGAACCACTACAAAAACTTGGTCCTTTAATTTTTCTCAGTAGTTCCCTGTTTTAGATCCTCATTGCTGCTATGTCATCTTCTTCATAATACTTAGAGAAAACTCAAGATCTTTCCAAGGCAAAGAAGTTAATATCAGAATAACTAATTCACTCAACAGACAGATGGGTAAATGGAAGCATTTCTTTAACATTCTTTAACAATCATCAAAGCAATATTTTCTGCAAGAATGTGGAGACCAGGGCATTGGAGTGAACTCAGCTGACAAACTGCCTAAATTCAAAAATCCTGCTACAGAACCACAGAACTAAATATCCTGACCATTACTGGGCATTATTGGCCATGTTCCCCATATCACAATAAACTAGATAGAATATAAATTAGCATTATTGAAAAAAAGCATTTGAGGACATAAATAATTAATATTCCTTTACAGCATATTTTCTTATATGTTATAGCTGGTATGTAAATAAAATGCATTACTTATTTTCTATGAGACACACCTTCTACATTTGCATATTACAGGTGCATCATCAGCTTGTCATTCATTTCTGAAAATCATAAAATTCTTTCACTGAATAAGAGAAGACTGACATCAATCAGGTGAGTGTATTTCCAAAGAAAATCAAGCTTCTGTTGTGCATTAGCAATTACTTGCTAGCAGATTGCAATCATGGATTAACAACAGAGCTGTGTTTTAGTTTAGGCATAAGTACAATCATTTTGCAAGAAGGACATTGGCAAGTTCCTTTCAGTCTGATAGTCTTCCAATACATTTTGTAGAGTTTAAATCAATGGATACAAGAAGTTCGCACTCACCCCTTCTTTCACAGGACCAGAGGGTATCCTGCCAAGACATATGGACAAATACAGAAGCAGAACAGCAACAACATGGTAGGATTTGTTTGGATGCACTCCAGCTTTGCCACCCAAGGGACCATGCTCAGCGTCTGCTCCAAGGATAACTGTGCAGCTTAAACTTACCCTAGGACCTGGGCTGCTTCCTATTCTACTGAGAACCAAAACAGTGCTTCTTATCTCAAGGGAGTTTAGATCTCTCACACTATTTTTTCCCTACCTCCATAGTAAGTCTGAGCCAGTTCAAGGCCCCTTAGCTCTGCTTTCTACAGAATCCATGCCTGAACATTCGCACACTTCACAGAGAATCTGTGGATGACCCATCCCTGGAAGTGTCCATGGCCAGGCTCAAAGGGGCTTTGGGCAACCTGGTCTCATGGGAGATGTCCTTGAGGGGCTTGGAACTAAATGGTCTTTAAGGTCCCTTCCAACACAAACCATTCTGTGCTTCTATGTTTCAGTGATACATACAACTTTTCTTGAAATTTGAGTTAAACTAACTTCTTCACCCCATCAGGGCCAGAGTATCCAGACTTTTGCTTAATCTAACCCTCACTTAAGTTTTCAATTACATGATTAATGACATCTTAAAGAATTCAAGCAATGGCAAAGCTGTAAAATCCACACAAATATCATCCAGAAGCCTCTAAAACTGGCAGAAGATCCCAGGCTAGGGCAGCAAGCCAGCAGCATTATCATCAACACAAAACAGCAGTAACATCAAGCAACAGTTAAATTTGTCAGTCACAGCAAGATGCAAGCACAGATGGTAAAGGAAAAGACATGTTATCTTCCCTTCCAATCTTAGCAGTTATAATAGATTTTCTACAAAGCTCATAAAAAGCTCACAAGCAGGAGCTGGCCTCAACATATCAATAAGCAGGGTAATTAATCACACTGCCTAGTGCTTTAGCACAGACTTGTGCTACCTGCTGCATAACATCATCAGTCAATCAAATGGGACTGCATACAAAACTTGCCTTCACAGATATATGCCATCAAGTGATAGTATGGGAGAGAGAGAGGGAGAGAGAGATTAATGACTCCAAACAAATGTAAAATCCTTTCCCTAAATGCAGCAGAAATAATCCCTAAGAAGTCTATTAATGTTGATATCTAATTAAGTTTGCATAATATGTAAAATTAAGACTCAAAAGGGAATGTCAGTACAATTTAATGACACCAATGTGATTGTTGGCTCTTTGGGAAACAAATTAATGATCTTATAAAAGAAAAGTTCTGTTGAAAAAGCATCACTTGAAGAATACCATGGACTATGTTGAATCGTGTTACATTCAGTGATACTCTCTTAATACTTACTGTCTTGATTTAGTCTTTTATTTGTATGAATGTCCTTTGATGTGTTAGTTAAAACTGCAGACTTTATTGCCTAAAATCTCAGAGTTGTGTTGGGTTTCCAGCTTATCTAGGGGAAGGATGAGATGAAAAGACAGCAGTGAAACAAATACGTAAAAGTAGATGTAATAGATCTCCATCTGGATTAAGAAAAAAAGTGAGAGAAAGACATGAGAGAAATGTCTGACTGATCCAAATCATTCTTACAAATAGTTTCCTGATTTATTTTTTAAATCTTTTGTGTCTTAAATAGGTGCAAGTGTCCTTCCCAACCCTGATGCTGCTTAAATTATCAGGCATTAATATGATACTTTGCTATTAATGACTGAGTGAAGTTGCTAATACAGCAATTTTTCACTACAAATATCTCATGTTGTCACCCACCTAATCCTTTCATAAGTAAACAAGAGTCTTAGACACATAAATCCCTGGTTCTTGCTGTATTATCCAGAAGAAAACTTCATAAAGCTGCTTACTCTAAAGAACACAGACATGAAAATGTTCCACTCCATCAAAGGACTGCTGCTTCAAAGTTTCTTTTTGATCAGTAGAAAATTCTGAGCAAGAAAATTCATTTTTAAAGGGATTTACTAGCAATACATATGATGGAATAGAACAAAACATTTACAAAAGAGGGTTAGGTAACTTTAGTTAAGGCTACTAAATGTTTTTTCTGAAAATAACTGTCACTAGCATATCTGTATTTCTAACAACACAAGGTACATATCTTCTCCGGTGATATACATGTAATTTCTCATGCACTATTTGCCTGAAACTTAGCAGTTTCTGAGCAAGACAATTTTTACAGTTGTAAGTAAACAAACTTTAGGAATAGAGCAATACAAATTCATTACACACAGGATACAGAAATAGACAAAAGACTTTTTGCTGTTGTTGTTATTTATTTGGAGATTGCAGATAAGATTGGATAATAATTTCTTTATAATCATATAATTAAATTTATTAGAGCAGTTAAATGTGAAAACTTAATTAATCAATTAAAATTTGATTTAACAACCTTTATACTTCATACAGAGACATATATATAAATTTAGGACACTACTATGTTATCTTTTCCTAGTATTAAATAAATTTTGTTTTTAATGGGCACAATAATTATCAGATCCCCTCTACTATATTGTTTATATAACAAGGACTGACTCTTAAACTGTGCCACATAGCACTGGCTATTTTCACAGACAGTTCTAGTTTTCCCAACTGTGTAGACAAAAGTGAATTTTTCCACCTGTGGTGAAAGAGTCATGGAACACAAGGGAGGGCTCTAAGAGCAAAGATGGCAAATGACAGAAGAACAAGGGACTGGGACTACTGCTTCCCGGAGGGATCTGCTCAGCAGTTGCCATCAGTTGCACATGCCCTAAGGTGACCCTGAAGGAGCCATATGTTGAGGTTTTCTTGCTCCACCATGGGCACTTTAGGCTCTGGAGTATTAGTACCTCATGGTCCTCAGCAGCTTGATGAAGGTGACAGCTGCCTATTCTGCCCATGCCTGGAGTCAGCTCTGCTTGCTGCCAAACAGCTAGGCAAGGAGAGCAGCAAGTTTTGTGGGTGCACCAAGCCTAGTAGCATCACCAGAGCACTGCTCACCTCAAACCTTCTGCATGCCATGTGCAGAAGGTTTGAGGTGAGCAGTGGCATTGGAGATGGTAAAACCAGGTCCCTGACAATGGCATCCATGGCTACCAAATTGCCCTTGTTCAGCCTCCGTGCTTCCACTGTGAGGCATATCCCAAACTTCTCTCATGTGATTCCCCATGCTGCAATGCTGCATGTGTGCCAGGTTTGCAGAGTTTTACTTTATCCATGCAGAGCATAATCCATGTCACCCTCCTGCAGTTGTAAATTCAGGACTCTATAGAAAAATTTTTGCTTCCACAACCTATAAAACCCTTCCTGAACAGAAAAGGCCAGATGCCTTATTGTGATTAGTGTCAAATGGAGAGCCATGCTGAAAACGATCTGGAATAGGCTACCAAAAGTACTAAACTACTGCATCAGAGTTCCTGACTGAGTGGCTTGCTAGTACATATCTACCAAGGCACAAGGCCAAGGGATCACTGAACGAACAGTGCACACCACTTCAGAGTGTGTGTCAGGTTCCCAAAAACAAGGTGTACACAGGGCAAACAAACTTGCTCTTCATCCTAATTAGACTATCTCATTGAAGCCTTCTTTTTTGCAAGCCTTCAAAAGCATACTCTTGTAGTGCTATGATTATCAAGTTCACTTGGTGTTGAGTTCTGACACTTCTTTGGTGGGTGCTGTGAATTTTCCTAATCCTTCTAAGGAAAAGAAAAGCTGTTATTTGACTGATTTCTTTTTCCTATGCTTGTTAAAGGATAATGGCATGGCTATGCAAAGCTTTTGCACCATAGCTTGAATTCTCAAAATACTTAATACCTATTCAAAACATAAACACATTGCTGTTTCTAGGTTTCTTTTTATGTTAATGGCTTGAACAGCAATTCATATTCTTCTCCTATTTCAATTCACATAACTGAGCATTTCTTTCTGCTTGCCTTCTGCTATATAAAGCCATCTGTTTGCTTAGCAGCAACCCAGACTCATTAGTTGTGAGTGACTTTTACTAAGAACTAACAGAGGCATAATTAAGAATAACAGAAGAAAATTAGAGAAAACAAGGGTGCTAACTATGCTCAGATTTTTAGAAACCAGCAATATCTGTCAGACAATTTTACACATTCCATCTGAGAGAATAATTTCAGATTAAAGAAATATTCTGCTTTACAAATCTTTTGCTAGACAAGCAGTAGCATTATTAAGTATCATTTCTAGTACTTCTCCACATAAAGTTAACTGTTCAGGGCAATGTGAATTCAGATAAGGCAAGGTTTCCAAGCTGAAACTATGGCTTATCTCTATAGCTGGCACTTTTCAAACACAAATGACACAACTAAGGAGGGAAAATGAAGCCATAAAGAAACTGATATAACACCCAGGCTGTACCACACTGCTGAAACAAAGGAATCAGGTGCTATAATATATTCCACTGGTCGTGGCACAAAGAGCAAAAAGAGTACCACAGTGGAAATACAGACTTGAAGAGGACAGTTTGAAGTTGAGTCTTTTGAGTTTTGAAAGACTGAAGCGTTTCTATTCCTTGAGAAACAACAGAGGCACAAAACAATGATGAGCCAGCTCAGCTAAGCAGTTTTGCAAGCATCAGATTAACTCATATGACAAAATTCAACTTAAAACAACTCAGACTGAAAACTTTCTCACAGCTCAAATGTGTCATGCAAGCATTTCAGCTGGAAATTTCTGATATTACATTTTGCAAGCAGTTTTATGCCATTGGCATAAAGGCTAGCATGTGACTGGAAACATTGCTGCTAACTTTCAGCTTCACAATAAAATGACTGACTACTTGTTTTCATTTCTGTATACTAGACATTCCTGCTGAGAACATCAATGAAGAAAACATTTTGTCCTACTACATCAGCAGTAAAATGTGTTTAGGATTATTTGCTGACAAAATTTCTATTTGCTATTGTATTTGTTAACATTTTTGAAGCAGAAACTTCCGTTTACTTCTGTCAAAAGCTCCTCCCTCCTTTCACGCGATGGCTGTTGTACAAATGAGGTCTTTTTCCATGACAAAACCATTAATTTGTATTAATTCATAAATCACAATACACATCTTATAAACAGAAAATGTAGTGTTTAGTGTTTTGTTGTTGTTGTTGTTGTTTTGTTGTTGTTGTTGTTGTTGTTGTTGTTTTTAACACTATATATATTTTTTTAAAAATGCTTTTATGCTTGTGGTAAAAATATTCCAGCTTTTCTGCTAGGATTCTAGGCAATGGCTCACTTTACACATCAATAAATGAAAGACAGTGATAATTACCACAGATCTGGACATTATCTTTAGGATGCTGATAACCACTTTTCACAAGGTATCAGGAAATGCCTTGACTGGAAAGATTAATCACACATTTGGTATTGAATTGGATAATGCCTACCCCTGAGTGCTCTGCAATTTCAAATTGCCAAAGATTCAGGATCTGTCATTTTTGCATATTCTGGCATATTCTAAATTGATATTCTGGGACACATTTACTCATATATTTCTTTAATTTCAATAAGATAATTCAATTGACTTTGATTACTAGTATAAATCATTATAAAATAATCTTGACCTTCTGTCCACAACTTACTCAAAATACTATATCTCTTTACAATTTGTGAAACTCTTTCAAAGTCACTTGACCTCCATTCCTAGGACCACTGTGTTACCATCAACACAATATATTTGGCTCTATAATTATGGATTTACTTTCTGCTGTTATCACTGCTGCCAATCTCTAGCAAATTTACAAAACTTATTCATTATGCCAGAAATGTCAAGTTGTTTATATAAGAAAATGTACTGGAAAAAAAAAGTTAGTAGAATAATTATATTACTAGCCTAATATCAGTACAACCACCCATCTGTGTGCACTCTCATACCTAAACTCTACACAAGTAGAGTTACATAATAGAGTTCTGTGATTCTGATATACTGGTGTAATTGTGCTGTTAAGAGCATGCTGGTGACTGGTCTTTAAGAGCTTATTTTGGGTGACTGACTATTAACCTCAACAGAAAGTCTAAAATGAGTTTGACTTCATATGTATCAATACTATTATTCTCTATTAGTAATCACTCTAATAAAGTAATTTTTACATAAATACACAACAGATGCCAGTAAACTGCAGCTTCACTAAATTCAACAAGACTGAGAAACTTCCTTTCCATCAGCAGTCTGCCAGGGCCACTCTCAAACCAGCAACTAGCCATGCACTTATTTGTGATGTGATGCCTCTAGCATCTAGCTTTTGGTAGTGCAGCGGTGCAGCGGTGGCTTCTGTGAGAATACAGCAGCTGCCCCATGTTAGATAAGGACCAGTTTCAGCCAGCTACAAAGGGACCCACCGCTGTCCAGAGCCAAGCTAATAAGCAACATTGTTTACACCCGTGTGAGAGCAGAATTAAGAAAGGGAAAAATAAAAATAAAAGTAAAGATAAAGATAAAGATAAAGATAAAGATAAAGATATAAAGATAGATAAAGATAAAGATAAAGATAAAAAATAAAAATAAAAATAAAAATAAAAATAAAAATAATAAAAATAAAAATAAAAATAAAAATAAAAATAAAATAAAATAAAAATAAAAATAAAAATAAAAATAAATAAAAATAAAAATAAAAATAAAAATAAAAATAAAAATAAAAATAAAAATAAAAATAAAAATAAATAAAGAAAAAAAAACAACAACAACAAAACAGCAGCTGGCAGAGTGAGGAGTGAGAGCCAGCCCTGCAGCCCCCCATGTGAGTGCAGCAGGAGAGCAGGAGGTGCTGCAGGCAGGCAGCAGCAGTTCCCCTGCAGCCTGTGCAGGGAGAGGCCCCTGGTGGAGCAGGCTGTCCCCCTGCAGCCCATGGGTCCCACATGGAGCAGATCTCCACGCTGCAGCCCCCCCATGGGTGGAGGAGCCCCCGGTGGAGCAGGTGGATGTGGCCTGGAGGAGGCTGCGGCCCATGGAGAGCCCCCGCAGGAGCAGGCCCCGGGCCGGAGCTGCAGCCCGTGGAGAGGAGCCCACGTGGAGCAGGGGGTCTGGGGGGAGCTGCCGCCCACCCGTGGGGGACCCGTGCTGGAGCAGTTTGCTCCTGGGGGATGGATGGATGGACCCCATGGGACGGAGCCGTGCGGGAGCAGTGCTTGAAGAGCTGCTGCCTGTGGGCAGCACCCCAGGCTCAGTTGGGGAAGGACGGCATCCCTGGGAGGGACCCCACAGGGAGTAGGGGCAGGGAGGGACCATGAGGGAGCACAGCCCCCATTCCCTGTTTCCCTGTGCCGCTCGTGTGGGAGGATGTAGAAGAGGGTAGATGGGGGGAAGGTGTCTTTATTTTCTTTCCTTTGTTTCTCATTGCTCTAACTTGTTACTAATAGCCAATAATTTTTATTTATCTCTTTACACTAAGTCTGTTTTGCCCGTGATGGAAATTGAGTGTTCTCCCTCTCCTTGTCTCAATCCTGGAGCCATTTTCATAGTATTTTCTCCACCTTTCCATTTGAGGAAGGGGAACGAGAGAGCAGTTGTGGTGGAGCTTGGCTGCCCACCTGAGTAAAGCCACCACAGCTGGGACTGTATGTGAAAATTCCTGCTAGGAAGAGCAGAATCCTTTCCTTTACTCTCTGAGTAGAACCATTTATCATTATAAATTGAATCTAGTTAAAGAGTCCATAATGACAGCCTGTAAGTTGGGATCTCAGAGTCTGCCTACAACAACAAGGCAGTGGAACTGGTAGCTTGTTGGGCTTACCTGGTTCATGTTGTGAAGGATGAACTCCTTGTAGACTACCCATATTTTCCCTCTGTTGGAGAAGGGTACCATGTGTCTTGTCCATGGCATGTTTGGGACCTGCAGGCAGACTGTTGGGTAGTGGACTAGCTCTACACAACATCCTCACAAAGGGAGCATTTATCCAGCATTTTTTCTCAACTGCATCCTGTCTGCCTGTGAATCAGAAAATACCATAATGTGCTAGACAGAAATGGACAGCTTCAGAAACAATTTGCATTCTGACAGCCAATTTCCATTTCTGATCCATTTGCCTCTTCCTGCAGCTTGTTCACTGAAGAAAAATGAACTCACATAGAGCACAGCAAAATCACTACACCATGTCAGCTATATGTGCCTAAAAAAAAATGTTTAGGAGAAGCCAATTTATTTCCACACATATTCAAAAATTCTTGAGTCTCTTGGAAGCCAATCAAAAAGAGCCTGTGATGAATCGCTGTGACAATTTATCTTCCAGGCTTCTATTCATTATCTGAAGATTTACATTTTTGCTATAGCAGAATCCTGATATGTGTATAACCTTGACACTTGAATAAATTCATTTATTTGAAATGTCTCTGTCTCTCACAGAGGGTTGTTTACAGGCCTGTACTACCTGAAATAGTTATTCTTTGATGTATATCAAATGTTGCATTCATCTGACATATGTGGCTATTGTTGAGGATAATTTTTCTGGTGTTTATTTTATGTGGAAAGTAGGAATCAGGCACACATGCAGTGTGAAACTTTGGTGGAGAAGATTCACATAGGAGCCAAATGAAATACCCCTTGCAAAGATGACTCTAAGTGACTCTCTCTAGAGAACGTTTTCAGAAAACCATGCCTTTACAGCAGAAACTATTATAGCAGCTTTCCACAACAGACTATCAGACAAATGCAAACCTCTGAGTCATGTACTCTATACTGCTTATACAACAGTGCATGTATTTCCTTTCAGAAGCCTGTGCACCAGTTCTGACATTACTGTCAGAAACACCATCATGCTGTTCTTCCCTGCACCTCTGGATTTAAAATTTTAGATTAGGCCGGAAATACTGCCAAGGTGTTAGGGAAATGTGGCAGCATAAAGAAAGTTGTACTCATTCTGAAAATCAGAACAAGAAGGCACGAAGTAGAAATTCATCTGCTTTAGTTTTGAATAACTTTGTAAAATCTTGCCAATTAAAGTAACTCAAAACCTTGAAACAAAAAGTTTTTGTTTAACTTATTTTCCTATCAATATAACTAAAGAACTCTTTACATGTTGAGTCTTTTCAAAATCTTAGAAATGTTTCTAATATTACCTTAGGAATTCTCCTAGATATTTCATGTTAATGGGTATAATATTTAAGAACTACAACAGTTGCTACTTATTGCCTATGAGCCAAAACATGACTACTTCTTTTTACATTGTCACAATGATCTATTTTGTTTTCTACTTGATTTTTCCTTCATTCAGCTCCTTTATTTTTTCTTTGCAGACACTGACCTGATATTTTCTAACTTTCTACCTTTTATCGCTGACCAAAAAAAAAAAAAAAAAAAAAAAAAAAAAAAAAAAGCCTTTACCAAACTTCTTGGGGTTCGTCTTTCCAATGAAGGATACAGAAAAGCAGCACAAACATAAAACCTATCATTAAAAGATAGTGATAGAGTCAATGAGCCCCAAAAGCAGATCTTCATACAGCTTGTACCCTAATAACTCAAGTAATTTGTCAACCATGTGTAATATATAGATATCTGACAGAATGGTAAGGTACCAGGTCTTTTTTGAAAAAAAAAAAAAAAAAAAAAAAAAAAAAAGAATGTGGAAGACCACTGCAGCTAGTAGCCTCTTAGGTAGAATCCTCAAAAAGACATAAAGAAAATTGTGTATAGAAAGATTGTTGAACAAGAAAATATGGGAAATATTATGAAGAAACTGAATTAACAAGGAAGATTTAAACGGCTTAGAAAGGAGAATAATTTGTGCTGATCTTCAAAGATGTTGACCACAAGCTTTCAGAACTGTAAGTTTATATGTTGAAGTGGACTGTTGTTCTTTCTATTTGTTGCCTATACTTAATATTCTCATAGTAATGGAAATTGCTTCACTGAGATGTTCAGGCAATGAATCTGAGATCTGAATAGCAATGTTTGATTCTGGCATTAACAGACTGAAGTACTTGCTATAATATACTTTTGATTTCTCTCTTTCCAAGTTCTGTGCTGTCATCATCAATTATGCTAATGAATAAATACAAATGTTTTGACATAATAAAATACTGTACACCTCAAATAAATGCCTGATCATATTCATCTTACTACTCATCAATCATTAATTTCACCTCTCTTCTAAAGAGGATAAACTCTTCCTGACAAATGGCTACTGTCAAAATCAGCAGAAAATAACTTTCCTTCAAGCTTCTAATAAGAAAAGTACATTATGTCTAACTATGTAAAAAGTAAATGTCATTAAAAATATCTGACATTGTCCTTTAGCATTTATTTCTCTCTTTGTCAAATCATTGAATAATGCAAACAGGAAGCAGATTTTCAGTTAATGCCCTGAAGAGTTCTAACTTTAAAAAACAGATTCAGAAGGCCTAATGGTAGAGATATGCTGACAGACATTTCAGTCTCTTTCCACAGGAGAATAAATCACAGAATCATAGAATTGTTTGGGTTGGAAGGGATCTGGGAGGAGCATGAAGTTCTCCAATACATATCCAAGTACTCATGCAAAAGTGACAGGTGTCCTTAGTATTCTAAATAAATGCACAGTCAACAAGGCGTAATAGCATTGGAAACTAGCTATTAGCCAAAAGTACTTAGAGTTTTTTGGTATCATAAATGAAAATCAGAAGCTTTCTCAATTCCTTTAATTCATATTCTGTTGAAAGTTTGAACAAGTAAAGTTTGTCAGCAGGAAGCAAATGTGCCCAAAAAAGACCAGGGAACTAAACATCTCTAAATATAACTTGACTGTTTAAGACACTCTCTCTATAATTATCTTTTTATTCCTCCTATTTCTAACCTAATGCCAAAAGTAAAGAATTCCACCTAATACTTTAAATTTCAGCCCTCCAATCACTAACCTGAGATAGATATGTTACTGTTGCCATTGCAAGAGGGATTAAAATATCACTTAGACATTGTTTTGGCCCTCTGCAAAAGAGGAAATCACAAATAGCAATGAAGAAACACAAGCTATAAGTAGCGAGGTGTTTTCACACTAACTTTTCAAGAAGCAAACACTAGTAAAGCCAAAGCAAATTCAGTGATAACAAGTGAGCAAAGAATGGAGGCTAGTTTCAGCACATAACTTGTTGTGAAGAACTAATGTGTGAAGATTTAAATAGTTTCAATTCCCCAAGGCTTGGAAGCCTTCTGTAGGTTTCAGCTGGCACCATTCCCAATTTTGAAGTGATTGTACTTGAAAGGAAAAGAATAGGGAAGCAAAATAATGGTTATTTGGAAACCAGACATAATTTCTTAAGAAGAATTAGATACAATGTTGTGAAGATCTCTAGTTTGCATTTATCAAGTAGTGACTAGAAAAGGGGATTTAATGTTTCCTGGGATATTAAAGGGTTACCCAGCTGCCTAGAGTTACAGTCTGAACCAGCAGGTAGCAGGCTTAAAAGAAATAATGCTGCTGCCATTCGGCAGTCCCTCAGCTGTTCCCTAGGCTGCAAAATAAACACTGTAATACAGTATATAACTGTGGGAAAATATAACACCCAAAAAAGATGAAAGCCACAGGAATAAAAGAGACTTAGTTCTTCTATTTTAGATAGGTAGGTGGACCAACAGACCTGCAGAAGACTTTGTACAAATGCAGTGTGTTTTCTACTGCGTTGCGAGTGCCTCTATGTTTTGGGCAACGGACACAACACAATGCAGAAGGAACTGTCCCTGAAGGACAAGCTGTCTCTTTGTGGAGCTGTTTCCCTTCACTACAACTTCTCAGCTTAATGTTGTTGCCTTGCAGCTGTCAAGCCTACTACCTTCCAGAACAGGTTTGAAAATAAGCTTTAAGCTTAAGCATTTATTGCTGCTTCTCGCATCATATTATCAGTTCTACCACAGGAAAATGTAGCCCAGCTATAGCATATGTATAGCATAGCTATATCTTTATACATACTATCTATCATGCTTCATTACTAGTAAAACCTGTACTGTTAAAATAGCATTTTGCTGTTTGTTTATGTTTGCTATCCCAATATATGAGTTACTTGACAGACAGAGGCTGGTGTAGATGCATTGAAGATTTTGCACAGACATTACCAAACACATAACTTCTCACATCCTTACAAGATGCTGTGCAGAACAGCCCTCACCAGGCTCTGACCAACTGGCTGGTCCACCAGATGTCAGGAAAAAAAAAATGCATATTTTGGTAAAACTGTTTGGTAGTCTTTGGCTGAGCCACATACATAACCTTAATAAAATGTGTATCCTGGTGAAGCAATGGAAATGACCGTTTCATGTTCCTGTTCTCAGGAACCACCATAATGTTTCAACCACTATGTAACTGTTGTAACCAAGTCATTCAAACAAGCAAAATAAAATAGCTTAACTTATTCTCCACTAAACTTAAGGGGTATAAAAATAATAATGCTTAGGTATGCTGCTCTATAGAAACTCAAACAAAGCAAATCAAATTGTGCCATAGCCAATGGCAGCATCTGTCTGAGACCACAGATATCAGCCTGTTCAGAGTTAAATGGTAGAGACTTTTGGTCTATAGGTTATTTTCCCTCCAAAAATCTGTGAACACTTTAGCATAAGGAAAGGAAGAAGGAAATTAAGACAAAACAAAACAAACAACAACAACCTCAACAAACAGTGGCAACAACAGCAGGAGTTAAGAGAACATGACCAAAGCATGGCAAAGAAATGAAGGTGGTAAAGAACAGCTTTTTCATAACTTATGTGCTTGCAGAAATACCTTAACAATGACAGTCTAATAAAATTGTACTTCAGAGAGACAAACTGGCAGCATTCATTTTAATAGATTCTCAGTCAGGTGCATTAGGAATGTCTCATTCATGGACAGAGATTTAGCAGAGTATGTTGTTCCTTTTTGTATTATGCCTTTTTACTTTCTTTTTATTACGGACCATGAATATGCAGCTTACAAGTCATTTGCAGCATTGTCCCACAATTCAAAAGATGACCAGATTATGTAGCAATTTAAACAAGACCAAATACTGGCCCCAGTGTTACTGTGTTACTGTAAAAGGAGGTTGTCAAGGGGCAGAGGTGATCTTCATCTGTCTATCTGAAATGTGCATAACAAAAAAGCTGTCACAGCTAACTAAAATATCCCACTTAAGATGAAATGAAGAGGCAAATGTGGTAAGTATACAGAAATTTTGGCCAGCACAGCCTTTATGCGGTTTAAATTTATACTGTAGACCATACAGCCAAATTAGAGGTGAATAAAGAATCTCTCCTTCCTGTTCTTTCTACCCAGGCTCCAAGCCATCTGTGATTTGAGCCAAACCAAGGACCTAGCTCACAGCATCTGACTGTCCTTCACAGCAATTTGCAATGTGAGGTCAAAGGACATGATATGACCATTTAGTATGACAAAGTGAACTTAAAAACATGTTCTACCATAATATCTTACATACATATAGTCATCTGGAGAGGTCCCAAATGACTGGAGACTTGCTAATGTGATGCTCATCAAGAATCGCAAAGAGAACTCAGGGAACTACAGGACTGTCAGCCTTACCTTGGTGCCAGGGAAGGTGATGGAACAGGTCATCTTGAATGCAATCATACAGCATGTGCAGGACAACCTGAGGATGAGGCCCAGACAGCATGGGTTCATGAAAGGCAAGTCCTGCCTGACCAACTTCATCTCCTTCTATGACCAGGTGACTCACCTGATGGATGAGGAAAGCAAAGACTTTGACATGATCTCCCACAGTCTTCTGCTTGTAAAGTTGTCAGCCCATGTCTTGGACAGGTACGCTTTTTGCTGGGTGTCCTGGTTTCAGTTAGAACAGAATTAATTTTCTTCCTAGTAGCTGGTGGAATGCTGTGTTTTGGCTTAGGATGAGAAGAGTGCTGATAACACCCCGATGTTTTAATTGTTGCAGAGCAGTGCTTATACCAAGCCAAGGACATCTCAGCCTTTTGCTCTGTCCTGCCAACAGGCAGGCTGGGGGTGCAGTAAGAGCTGGGAGGGGACAGACCCAGGACAAGTGACCCAAACTAGCCAAAGGGGTATTCCATACCATCTGACATCATGCTAAACAATATATAGGGGTGGCTAGCCGGGGGGAGGAGGCCGGACTGCTCGGGGTTAGGCTGGGCATCAGTCAGCGGGTGGTGAGCAATTGCATTGTGCATCACTTGTTTGTACATATTATTATTACTTTCCTATTATCACCATTGTAACATTATTATTATTATTGTTATTATTATTTTGTTATTATTATTTTCCTGTCTTATTAAACTGTCTTTATCTCAACTCACAGGCTTCACTTTCCATTTCTCTCCCCCGTCCCAGAGAGGGAGGGGGGAGGGTGAGCGAACGGCTGCGTGGTATTTAGCTGCCAGCCGGGTTAAACCACGACACTGGGTTAAAATATGGTTGGATGGCTGGGCCCAGACAGTGGTGGTGAATGGAGTGAAGTCCAGCTGGCAGCTGGTCATGAGTGGTGTTCCCCAGGGGTTGCTGTTGGGACCCATCCTCTTTAATATTTTTATTGATGATTTGGATGAGGGAACTGAGTGCACCCTCAGTAAATTTGCAAACACCAAGTTGGAAGAAGTATCAATCTGCCAAAGGGTTGGAAGGGCCGGCTGAGGGACCTGGATAGAATGGATTGATGGACAGAGACCAATGGGATGAGGTTCAACATGGCTAAGTGCCAGGTCCTACACTTTGGCCACAATAACCCCGTGCCGAGTTATAAGCTTGGGGGAGAGTGGTTGGAAAGCTGTGGGTGAAAAAGATCTGGGGGTGTTGGTCAATGCTCGCCTGAACATGAGCCAACAGTGTGCCCAGATGGTCAAGAAGGCCAATGGCATCCTGGCTTTTATTGAGAATAGTGTAGCCTGCAGGAGCAGGGAGGTGATCATCCCCATGTGCTCTGCTCTGTTGAGGCTGCCTCTCAAGTACTGTGTTCAGCTTTGGGCCCCTCACTACAAGAAGGACATCAAGGCCCTGGAGTGTGTCCAGAGAAGGGCTACGAAGCTGGTGAGCACAAGTCCTGTGAGGAGCAGCTGAGGGAACTGGGGTTGTTTAGTCTGAAGAAGAGGAGGCTCAGGGGAGACCTTATTGCTCTCCACAACTACCTGAAAGGAAGGTGTGGGGAGCTGGGGGTTGGCCTCTTCTCACAGGTGACTAGTGATAGGACTAGAGGGAATGGCCTCAAGTTGTGTCAGGGTAGGTTTAGGTTGGAAATCAGGAGACATTTCTTCTCAGAAAGAGCAATCAGTCATTGGAACGGGTTGCCCAGGGAGGTGATGGAGTCACCATCCCTGGGGGTGTTCAAGGAAAGGTTGGACATGGTGCTTATGGACATGGTTTAGTGAGTGACATTGGTGGTAGGAGGATGGTTGGACCAGATGGTCTTGGAGGTCTTTTCCAACCTTAATGATTCTGCGATATCAAGACAAAAGTTTCCATAGCAAATAACTTGCACCTTAAACATAGGCAGAAAACAGGGAATTTGAAGATGCCAGTGTTGGAAACCCCAAGGAAGAGTCAGTCAGAGACACATAGGAGGAAGTTAAACCCTTTGGAATAAAAAAAAATTATTAAATCTAACAGGTGCGCATATGCATTCTTGTTTAACTTTGCTGCATTATCATAGGATGCATTCTGTGATACTTGGAATTGTTCTGAGAAAAGGCAACATTTTTTAAGGGTATGATAAGAGACTTTGCATGTATGTTGCATCCAATTTTCTTCTCTCCTGAAGAATCATCACATTTATCTTTAAGAAAAACAAACTAAAATAATTAGTATGCCATTTCTGTTTATAAGTTAGTAAAACTCCTCTGCTACTAACAACAGATAAATATTCTTTACCTGCTGTGAACAAATCTGTGATGATGTATGAGTAAGGGGTGTGTGAACATCTCAGGAAACTTTATAAACTATTTTGAGAGATAACCAAGAACGTGCAAGACATAAACAATGTTCTCTACAAAACTGTCATTGCTTATAATAAGTTATACTACAGAATAAATTCCTCTAGTTGCTTTGGGTTTATTGAATGCCATTTCTCTTCTTCGACTACTACTCCAGTGCATTGCTGTTGTGGTTTAACCTGGCAGGCAGCTCAGCACCACACAGCCATTTACACACCCTTTCCATCTCCCCCAGCGGGATGGAGGAGAGAATCAGGAGGAAGAAACATAAAATCTCTTGGGTTGAAATAAAGAGAGTTTAATAGGATAGAAACAGAAGATAAATAATAATGATGATAAAAACTATAAATATTATTTTAATAAGTGATGCACAGTGCAATTGCTCTCCACCTTCTTACTGATGACCAGCCAGTCCCTGAGCAGCGTTCCTCCGTGGACCAACCCTCCAAGTTTTATTGTTCATCATGACACCGCGTGGTAAGGGACTACCCTCTGGCCATTTTGGGTCACTTGTCCTGTTTTTGTCCCCTCCCAGCCCTTTGTGCACCTCCATTGTCCTCACTGGCAGGGCAGCACCAGAAGCTGAAAGGTCGTTGGCTCTGTGTGAGCACTGCTCTGCAACACCTGAAACATCCATGTGTTATCAGCATTATTTTTCTCCTACATCCAAAACATGGCAAATACCAGCCACTATGAAGATAATTAACACTATCCCAGCCAAAACCAGGACAATTATCTTCAAATCATTTGAAAAGCTTAAAGAGTTTCACAGTAAAACTGACATATATTTAGTGCAAGTTACAGGCTTGAAAAAAATAATCCAACTTCTTACAATTCAAAACAGAAAGGTGGTGGCACATGCAGACTGAAAACTGATTTCATATTAGTTTGGAACATGATGACTGGCTCTGTAGGAAGTGGGTTAAGAGTGCAAGAAGTCACTTGTCTGCTAATAAGGAAACCAGTAGCATGCACAGCTAAGGACTAGCTTGATGATTTCACAGAATCACAGAATTTCTAGGTTGGAAGAGAGCTCAAGATCATTGAGCCCAACCTCTGACTTAACACTAACAGTCCCCACTAAACCATATCACTAAGCTCTACATCCAAACGTCTTTTAAAGACCTCCAGGGATGGTGACTCCACCACTTCCCTGGGCAGCCTGTTCCAATGTCTAACAACCCTTTCAGTGAAGAAGTTCTTCCTAACATCCAATCTAAACCTCCCCTGGCACAACTTTAGCCCATTTCCCCTCATCCTATCACCAGGCACATGGGAGAATAAACCAACCCCCACCTCGCTACAGCTTCCTTTAAGGTATCTGTAGAGAGCGATAAGGTCGCCCCTGAGCCTCCTTTTCTCCAGGCTGAACAAGCCCAGCTCCCTCAGCTGCTCCTCACAGGACTTGTTCTCCAGGCCCCTCACCAGATTTGTCGCCCTTCTCTGCACCCGCTCAAGCACTTTGATGTCCTTCTTGTAGTGAGGGGCCCAAAACTGAACACAGTACTCGAGGTGCGGCCTCACCAGAGCCGAGTACAGGGGGACGATCACTTCCCTAGCCCTGCTGGCCACACTGCTTCTGATACAAGCCAGAATGCTGTTGGCCTTCTTGGCCGCCTGAGCACACTGCTGGCTCATATTCAGCTGACTATCAACCAATACTCCCAGGTCCTTCTCTGCCAGGTAGCTTTCCAACCATTCCTCTCCCAGTCTGTAGCTCTGCTTGGGGTTGTTGTGCCCCAGGTGCAGGACCCGGCACATTGAGCTTCATGCAGTTGACCTCAGCCCATCGGTGCAGCCTATCCAGATCCTCCTGCAGAGCTTTCCTACCCTCAAGCAGATCGACACACGCACCTAACTTGGTGTCATCTGCGAACTTACTGAGGGTGCACTCAATGCCCTCATCCAGATCATCGATGAAGATATTAAAGAGGACCGGCCCCAGCACCAAGCCCTGGGGGACGCCACTAGTGACTGGCCTCCAACTGGATTTGACTCCATTCACCACGACTCTTTGGGCCCGGCTACCCAGCCAGTTTCTAACCCAACGAAGCATGCGCCAGTCCAAGCCAAGAGCAGCCAGTTTCTTGAGGAGAATGCTGTGGGAAACGGTGTCAAAAGCCTTGCTGAAGTCAAGGTAGACCACATCCACAGCCTTTCCCTCATCCACCCAGCGCGTCACTTTGTCATAGAAGGAGATCAGGTTCGTCAAGCAGGACCTGCCTTTCATAAACCCATGCTGACTGGACCTGATCACCTGCTTGCCCTGCAAGTGCTGCGTGATGACTCTCAAGAGGATCTGCTCCATGAGCTCCCCTGGTACTGAGGTCAAACCTGTGCCAGGTTTGACCCTTTCACCCCTGTCCTACATCAGAGGAACATCCAGAGCTGGGAAGGAAAATACACAGCTCATGTAATACACCCACTCTGAAAGGAATCAGGAGTTGAAGAAGGTCTTTTTCCTTCCTGATCCTGATCTGGCCCACTAGGTCGAATAATATGCTGTTACTACAGATCCCATCCCTGACAGCCTTCCATTGTTGCAATACAGTCATATTAATTGGCTTTACCTTGGTGGCATTACACAGTAAAACACTGAAATTACAGAATGACTGTCTTAGAAGGGAATCCCCTTAAAGTACGCGTAAAAGATAAAAACTGAGAATGCGAGCTCATAATGCTTGTGACAGTTCAGTGCTGAAAACCTGTTTTGTAGAAAACTACTTAAAAGAGCATAGCGTTGAAAAAGTAGTACATTATATGAAGAGATTTTACTGAGTTATTCAACTGGCAACATATAGGCACATTTCTAGGGTAAATTAAAAAATAATAATAATAATAATATAATTATATAAAAAAAAGTGCCATTATATCATTTTACACAACCCAGTAACTTTTTGGTAAATATGTTCACATGTTCCTTGTTCCACTACAGACCACCATTCTGATGGTTGTGTTTTAACGGGTTTGACTTGGACATAGCAGTAGGAGACACTACCTGGACTGCTCAGTCAATCTTCTGCTACCCACATGCATTCACATTACATATCACTTTTTTATACTTTGATTAAGTTTTGACATGCTTGCTTTATTGTATGCCCTGTTAATGCAGGTAAGACATTTCAAACTGTCTTGCATTTATTTACATGGGAGGAACATGCATACAGGTGGGACTGTTTGCAGCTGTGCTGCTGCCCTCTAACTTTCCATACCACTCGTGAAGCTTAGAGTAAGTGAACTGGATCCTTCCCATTATGTCCTGTGAGTGAATAGTTTGCATTGCTTTGACAGGCTGTGGTTGAAAAGCCAGACATTAAGGCATGAAAGAATAGAATAGAATAGAATAGAATAGAATAGAATAGAATAGAATAGAATAGAATAGAATAGAATAGAATAGAATAGAATAGAATAGAATAGAATAGAATAGAATAGAATAGAATAATAGAATAATTAATAGAATAATAGAATAATAGAATAATAGAATAATATTGCCATAAATTTGGCAAGCACAATAGAACTATTTTGGGATAAAATCACTGAATCCTACCCTGTCACATTTTTAGTGCCCTTGCAGAAGGTATCACTGCTATAATTGCTACACAATGTTTCAGTGTAGGCAGAAAAAAAGTCGCATGTACAACACCAGCTATCAGTAGAGGGACTATGCTCTTAGGAATTTCTCAAATAGTTTGGGACAGATTCTTAATCATTACATGACGCAGTCCTCCAAGGTCCCATGAATTTAGGCCATGCCAGTTACAACCCTGCATATGCCGCAGTCACTGGACAAGGCACAGAGCACATGTTCTCAGGGCTGCATATCCATCTTGGGTGTGTGGAATCTGCCCTGCATTTCCTTGGGCTCTCAGTAAGAGGTCTTCCCCTTCTGTAATCCCCTCTCATATGTAATCCCTCCTGAACTCTTTAAAAACAGTAATTATTTCCCTAATTCTGAATTAATAACTAGTGGAGACAGTCATCTCCACAGTTAATTGCGTTTGTTCCCTGTTGTAATTTGGCCATGGAGGAGGAAAACAAGCATGTGTACTTGTAGATGTATGTGTATATGATCTGGAAAGCACACTACAGTGATGCCTATTCAATTGAGGCCAGATTCCGCCTACACGTCTGGAGTGAGACAGGGGCAGAGTAGCTGCACTGCTCTTTTTCTGCTTTGCCTTCCCTTGGTGTTGTGCAAGTGGCCAGGACATTAAGAGGTGATGGACTCAGTGCAGAAGGGATCACACAGATTTCCCCATTCCTCACTCACTCAGAGCTGATACAATTTCAGCTGCGTTAAAGTTATTAAATGTAACAAATGGAATCTGTTTTATTTTCTTTTTTCCTTTTTATTTTTTTTTTTGGGGGGGGGGGGGAGGGGTGAAAGAGGGGGCAGGAGTAGGAGGGAGTAGGAGAAAAGCATTGTTTTAAAGAATCAAGTGGGATCAATTGACTGGTTAAAAGACTGTAAGCTATGCTTCCAGATGTACCACCTTTGCATCCACAGTGCTCTCTTCAGTATGTATAGAGGCATTTCTAACTTACTCATTTCAGTGGTATCCAGGCATTAGCTCAAGAGCACTCATTTTCCACTGTCTCTGTCAGTACTATACAATTAAGGAGTAATTTTAACTTTACTGTTGAATGCTTCCTTTCTTTGTCTGAACAAATAGCTAATTCCTTCTTCATTGTTTAATGTCATAGACTTCATTTCTTTTAAAGTCTGAGTAGAGAAACTGAAAGGATTTATTTATTCTATTATAGATTACTACTTCCATCAGATTTTTTCAGGGCTTCACTTGTCAGGAATTAATTCACTGCAGAGCTGTGTTCATGCTGCCACTCCGTGGCAGCGAAGAGGTAAGTAAATCAGTAACGTCCCTGTTTATGTTGCTCTCAAATATCTCCTGGCATGATTCCTGATTTAAAAGAAATATCATGCACTCATTTTCTGACTGCAGAACAGCCATGGACAACAGAGCACCCATTTATAGAGCTCAACTGTTCTGGTTCACACCAGGCATGTGCAAGCAGTGACTGCAATGAAAGACACGGCACTACTCCAGCTTTCCAGAAGATTTCACATATAGTCAAGTAGAATTTAGTTCTCTATATTTCTTCCAGGTGCCTTACAATAATGTGATTGCACACAACACAGAGAATAAATGGATAGCCCACTTCCCAGGCCCACTGGGAGGTATTTGAATCAGATTTTCCTCTCTGCTTTGCCAATATCAATCCTAAGTTATCTTGCGAACTCCTTGTACTCTGCTACAAGTGCAACAGAACAAACATTGTTTTTCTGACCCAGGCACCAGGTGAAAAGACACTTAGCTTTCTTCCTTCTCTGGAGCTTTCACATAATCTGTCAGGGCCAATACAGCTCCTGTCCCAACAGCAGCTTTACTGCAGTAGAATATATGGAAATTCAAACGAGGCGACAGAAAGAGTTGATCTCAAGCAGAGAGGCAGCTGGCAGGCCTCTGTAATTAAATTCCTGGCACACTGTGTATGTTTTTATAATTTTCCCTTGGTCAGCAGATAAAATTAAGTATGTTGACTCCTAGAACTCACTGCATATTCTTTTAAATGTCACCACACATTTGCAGGTCACAGCTCAGTTCGGCTCCTGCCGTTCTCCATTTATATATCTAACTCCTAATTTTTTCCTGAAGTATCAAACTACAGATGATATCAGGTCTTCAGTGACTTCAGGTCTGCCCCCACCCAGATCCAGGCATGCTAGCTAGGTCCTGTCTACAGCTGGGCCCTCCAGCTTGTATTGTGTCTTGACAGGATCTCAAAGACCTTTGTACTTCAGAAACTATCCTTGCTGCCAAATCCTCACTGCCTCGTTGTTCAAAACAACCAAGCAAATGGTACAGTGAAATGAACCACAGAATCATCGAGGTTGGAAAAGACCTTCAAGATCCTCAAGTCCAAACCAATGGTATTTCCTAAAAGTTTAACTGAAGAGTCCTCTCCTGTTCCACAATATATTAACCCCTCCCCAAAAAAACAAACAAACAAACAAAAAACAAAGACAAACAAAAAAAAACCCCTCTCTGCAACCTTGAAATATTACAGAACTACGTGAATTAAAGAATGATGGGATTCTTTTCCCTTTCACCCAGTCATTTCTCCTACTAGATCCAGTAACTACTGAATGCTACTGCTAATTTTTGGTTTCTTGTACCATGCTATGTGTTTTTCTAATGCCTTTAGAATGTGTAATATTTTAGATGTGATTTATAATAAATAAATAAATAAGTCTGTCCATATTCAATCTCCCTCACCCTGCTGCTGGCAGATTATTATAAATTCACTGGGAAAAACAGAACAAATACAATCCAACCAACCAAACAACAACAAAAACAGCTAAATTTAAAAGAACTCTGCAAAAAGATATGGAAGAAAATAAAACTTAGATCTTATTTTTGGATACCAAACTCTAAAGGCAGAGGTCCTCACCAGAAAACCACCTGCATTCAGGCATGGAAAGTTGATCCCTGTCAAATGAGCAACAGCAAAATCCCATCTTACAATTTCCCCCATTTTCTGTTTCTGCTTGTCTTTGAATATCCATTCCATTTCAATGCACCAGGGTCACAGTGAGGCAGCTATTTATTTTTAGCTTGGTGCTGCTGAAAGATCTTTAAGCCACTGAACCTCACCAATGGTCATATTACTTTATCAGGCCATTTGTCATCCCACAGGATCACAAGGCTAAGCCTCTTAACCTCATAGGAAGATCTTTCTCAACACTACAAGCTCTCCACCATAGCAAGGGTAATCAGGTAAGAAGACCCTGGATTAAAATGGCCCATTTCACAAAACAAGTAGAACCGCATTAAAGTGCTTATACTTCCATATCGCGGTTTGCAGGATGCCTTTGTGGTCTTATCAGTGTCTTGCTTCTGCCTCACAGGGAGACAGCTTTCTTCCCTAGCATTCACTTGCACACACCCAAATAAAAGGCAGGCAGCTGGGCTGGAGCCTCAATTAATCTAAACTTCTCAGTCATAAATGAAAAGTAAGAATCTGCTCCAGCATTATTGCTTTCTAGTTCCTCCTTCAGAATGCAAGCCTGGAAGGCAAACACTGTTCCAAAGAATAGCCCAGGCCCGTGAAGAAGGAACTGCAGAGCATCCATGAAATTTATTGTTGAGCCTTTGCAATTGCGATAGCAGAATTTTCCTGGAACATGTACCTTAAAGTGATAGACTTATTTTGCTGTCAATTGTTCCTTTGGTTTATATTATCTGTTCATAAAGAGATGAATAGTCATGAATAAATGCTAAATTGCAGGAGATTTTAACAACCACATTATCTCTGACCTGGAACCTGTGAATGTTTGTAAATCATCTCAAGTAGCCAACTGATGCTGCAGCACTTCCCTGGCTCCTCTGACTGCAATACCAGAAAAGAGACATTGTTCATATGGTGGGGAGATCAGCGGTCCACCAAGGAAACTGATATGAAGCACTGACATATGAAACTGAAATTAAGGAACACTGGCTGCCTTAGGATGCTCTTCGCTTTATGCCTCTATTAATGCAAGCAATCTACCCTTTAACAACTCCTTGTTAAAGACACAGTGCCCTTTGCATCCACGCAGAAAACTGGAATTACCCAAATTGTCACTCCATTATTATTGCTTCACATGGTTATCTTCTCCAAACCTGTCACCCATCACACATCTCCCTCTTACACACTGGCTGCTTTCGTACATGTTTGCTTATAGCTCCATAAACAGTACTGGAGACAACTGCTTATTTTCCAATACCTATCCCAATAATACAGAATAGAAGTAGGGGATTGTCAGTAATTTTGCTGACATTTCAAAACACTAGGTTTGTACTTGCTGTGCTGTAGCACAGGTAGCACAGGACTAAAAGATCAGCAGAAAAACTGGCAGAAGAGCCTACAGTGAGTACAAGCAAGGAAAAGCAGTTCTCCTTGTCACAGAGAATCACTGAGAAGCAAGCATTACTGATGGAGATGGCTGTGCAGGATGCCCAGGGCAGACCATGCTCCATCAACACAGCCAGATCCCTAACCCCACTTGCTACAGCAGCAAGTCTGTGCTCACTCTCGTGGAGCTCTCTGCACATTTGCAAGCTAAGCAACAATCTGTTGTTCAAAACACTGTTTCTATAGTTTTTGTGTATTTGATGTTAATTGTCCTTCCTGTTCTTGCAATATCAAATCTATTTAGAGATTTTAAAACAGAAATTTTCATGTTTGTAAGTATAAGCGATTTGAAGCAGTCTGCAGGGCTGTTTTTCATAATAGAATAAAGCACAAAAGATTACGAGCTAATTTTACCTACAGGAATTCCAATATTTTCCAGCAACCCCTGTAACAGAGCAGTGGCTTCTGATACGTCATAACAATAGATTTGAGTACTGAATAAAATCAAGTCTCTTTACATTCAAGTGGTTAGGGTTCAACTCTCCCTTGAGTTTGAAAAAAAGTTCTTTTTGGATGTGATAAAATCAAAGCACCTTCAAACAGGCAGCTTTTAACCCAAAACTGTTCTCTAGTTTGCATGAGTTTAACATTATATTTGTTTATAATAATGTGGAAGTGTATCAATGCTGTTAACTTTCAAATAAAGAACAGACTGGCTGTTAAACATGACACTCTTTATCTTCAAAATCTTCATTTTCTTGGAGAGGTATCATTTTATACACAAATAGAGGAGATGGAACAAAGTATATTTTCACAGTTTACTGCAAGTTTAATTTCAGCCTTGATATTCTTCATGTTCTAATGAATACCACAAGGAATCCCAAAAGGGTAATGCAGGAGTTTCAGGTGACTTTTTCACCCACGGTGACATGAACTGAAATAAATGGCGCAGAAGCCAAAGTAATTGGAATTGCTATCTTAAAGTTCACAGTTCAAGGCTGGGATATTTGTAATTGTAAGGACAGCCTGTTACAGATGCTCTTGGCATTTGACATGAGAGGAGGCCTTAGGAAGAGAATGTCAAATACAAGCAAGGTAAAGGCACAGAACTGGAGGCAACAAGCTGTAAATTCTTTTCACCACTATTATGTTATGTGACCATTAAGTTTTCATGTCTCAGTTTACCCAGTTTAAAATAGTAATATCTTTCAGGTATGTAGTGACGATTCACTTATCTACCGATCTTGTTATTAAAAATCTTTTATGACTTCAGAATTTTTGGCAATCTCTAAGAAGTTAACAGACAAGGTTTTTGTCATCTTTTCTTATCCTTGTAATTTCAAAACCCAAGTAGGTATTCAGGTTCACACTTTACAAACACGTAATTGCAAATTCCATGTTCAGTAAAAAATTTGCTTCTCGTCTGCTTATATGACAAATGTCTTTCCCATTTCTCATTTATGAGTAATTTAACCAGCTTAGAAAACACAAGGACAACAGAGTGCTGGTGTGACTTATTCGTTTATTTACTTCTGTCTTGTTCTCCAAAGTGACTGGGAAAATGTAGTGTTTCTAATTACCAGGTCAAGATACAGGCAGACACAACATTTATGAAAGCTTCCTAGCAGAGGATTGGAGGCTAGGTGAATGCTGTAGTGTATTGCTGCAAATGAGCAAACCCAGAGCTGATGTTTGATAGCTCAGCTTTCACACAGAAATTAACAAGGACAGAAGTCAGTTTTCAGCACAGCCCTTAACTGTAGGCTAAACATAGCAGAGTGCTGTTATGAGGATTAATTGGTTAATGTCTGTAAAAGACTTTAAGCACAGAGTCATATAAATGCTAAATGGCATTATTATTTTAATAGAAAAAGGATGAGTCACATATTTTCATTGCTCTTTGCCATGGACAGCTATAGGAGACGTGCTTTCCATACAATATGTACAGATGTGAGTTATGAGCTCAAAAGTGCAACACGGTGAAGAGCTGGAGGTGTAATTTTCAGTTTACAGCACAAAGTTCATGTCTGGAACTCACAAGATATTGCAGAGACAAAAATTAAATTAAAAATGAGATTACATATTTGTTGCCAACTTTTTCAGGAGTAACTGATATGACATTCCTCTAAATTACTTACGTCAAGTGTTTCAAAATGGGCCCCAACAACTTCAACTTCCAAAATCACTTCCTAGTATGAAAAATAAGCTGCCAAAATCAAAACTCACAAACTGTTCTAGCAGTCTAAAGAAAATAAAAATATATAAGAGCTTTCACCACAGTGCTTCATAATTTAAGACCACCACCGCCAGTTGTCTAGGATCAAATGAGACTTCATTTTTAAGAGTATAGAACAGCAAAACTGTGGAGATTTTATTACTTCTCCATAATCCGATGTTACAAACAGTAAAATTTAATGTCAGAGAGCCGGTATGTGCCACTACTGAAGTTAAGTACAGCATCTCTCCCAGTATAAAGCTCTTAAAAGTAAGACACAAATAAAAGTAAAGAAAAGACACAACCCAAGAACTTGATAGTTCAGATCAGTGGGACAGCCAGAACTGAACAGTGCAAAGACTGGGGTTCAGCACCAGGTTTTATGATTACAGCAGCAGGGCAGGAAACTTAACTGCTGTTAAGCTCAACCTTTGCAAATTCATGGCAGGGCTATGTAATGTGATTCAGGATTCCTTCCTATCTTGTATTCCTTCCTATATTCCTATCCAGCTGAGAATCAGAGAACGCATCATCTTTGTCATCGCAGATGTCAGAGACAGGTGAAGCATTAATGTAACACTGAACAGCAGTCTAGGGAACCTAAAGCAGGGTTTCTTACAGCACTTTGTTGACTTCCCTGTTTTAAGAATGACTTAGTGGGACCAAGGTCCTTAGAGCCTAGACTGCAAGAATGCAATCTAGTGAACCACACTCATGACAGAGACAGCCATTTAGGACAGTCATCATTATAACCATAAGTGTATACATTTATTTCATTATCTCTAAAGTTAGTTAAAATTATCTTACTCTATTATCATATCAGCTGTAGAATATAACTTCCCAGTAACAACCTACAGTTATTTAAATGGCTCCTCTCCTGTTACATTTAAAATATCTCCCTCATTAAAGTGAACTAAACTGTTAGCATAGTGCTGAAAGTGCAATATGAAGAATTTCTATCCTGAACAAGTAATTTAATATTCTCTACCGCAGCAAGGCACTTGAAACCACACATTCTTTACTTCACATATGATTTTATTAATGGTTCTAATCATGCTTGCCCCACAGACTCTGTAATCAATAGGCACAGGCTTTTAGTGAATTAGCTGTAAAGTTACCTGTCCCCACACCAAGGGAATAATACTTCTAAGGGACAGGGCTGCTCCACATTTGCTACTGCTGGCATTGAGTTCACATTGAGCCAATAATTATATGCCATTAATAAAAGCATAATGGGGTCAAATAAAACTTCTTTATGTGTAGATAATAAAAAAATAAAATAAAATAAAATAAAATAAAATAAAATAAAATAAAATAAAATAAAATAAAATAAAATAAAATAAAATAAAATAAAATAAAATAAAATAAAATAAAATAAAATAAAATAAAATAAAATAGAGAGAGAGAGAAAGAGAATTTGAGCAAGGAAGATAAGAAAGAAGAAAGGAAGAAATGGTAAGAAGATATTATTTCAGGATAAAGCTTCTTTTTCTTACATTGTTCAGTAAAGGCAGCATGACCAGTGAATGCACTGGATGGACTTCAGCTCTAGACTCTGTAGACTTCAGCTGTAGACACAACATTACGAGACCCTGAGCAAGACAACTTCTTCAGGAGCCTGTAGTCTGTGAGTAGCCTGCCTCTGGCTTGTATCCAAAGCCACAACTCCATCTTTTATAATGATGTAATCACCTAGGTGGGCTGTTCCTGTGGTCTCACTTCAGTTACATGCCATACATATCACAGAAGGGAATATCAAATCTGTTTAGAAAAATGTGGTGAAAAGAGCATGTTCCCAGAAGACATAAATCCTATGGGCTATTCTCTGTTCAAAGTGAAAAGGGTTTGGACATTTTACTTTGACTTCAAGAGAAAATCAGAGAATAGTCTAGAGCAAGTATTACACTGAAAAAAAAAAATATACGAGGACCTTTATTTCACATTTTAATGTGTAAATTCATTCCAGCTTAGAAGATATTTAGATGTCATTAATTAAAGAGAAAAGACATTCATTTTTAGCTTAGTGTGTTGGTCATGCCTCCAGCTTACAGAAAATCTGAGTTCAAGTCTCCTCTGTGCTTTATTCAAAGCCAGATTCTACAAATATCTAGTATCGAGGCAAATGTCTTACTTGCCAGCTGATGCTGGCAATGATGCTGGCACCACTTCCTCTCTCTTCCTGGTTTTGCGAAAGACTCCTAAGCCTTTCCTCACAGCTCAAAGCCCAGCTTCATTAAAAGTAAAGAAATTAGAACTGCAACTAGGAACTGGAAATCCAAACTTTTTTTTTTTACTTTTATTTTTCTTCTGGATTCAGGCTCTCATTCTTGAGAAAGTGCCACAATCAGTTTTTGTAATCATTTTTAAACATAAATGTTTTTAATTTCATGGCATTTTGTTGTTGTTTTTAGGATTAGAAGCTGACCTGAAAAAAAAAAAAAAAAAAAAAAACAATATTGAGATGAAATCACTTTAAGTATTTAGTCTGATGTATGGAAACTGATGCTGGCCCAGTACCAAACTTTTATAACTTTAAGTATAAGTAACTTCTGCTCACTTCATAGTTTTACAAACATTCAACCTCTTAAGATATTTCAGGAAGGAGAATGCTTAGAACAGCTTGTAACAACACATAATCTCCAAATTAATTATTTTGGTTAGGTTTACTTCTCAAAATTGAAAAACACTTCAAATGAAATGTCCAACTTTGAAAAGCTTCTTTTTAGAAGGTAGAGATCCACTGGAATAATTGACAAATTTACACTGATTTTAGCAAAGAGTTTCAGACAATAAAAGTTAATTCATACTTCTTTAAGTGAAAGAAAATGGAAAATCTGATCTGTCTTTTAGCATTTCTTTCCTCCAACCCATCCTAGGTGGTTTTGAAGACCAAATTTAAGGGAAAGAAGGGAAAAAGGGAAATATTTCTGGCCTCAGGAACTGCCTTCAAAGCCTATACTGTTTCAGTAAGGGAAGTGCTCCTGAATTTTCAGAGTCTGAAGCTCAAAATAACTCTTTAGCCTTCTTCACAAGTTGCATTTCCTTTTCATCTGCAAACATGAAAAAGTCTACACTTTTGCCACAAACCAGACCGTGGTTACATCCACCTCCACACATTCAAAGCGTAACTTGCAATGCAGATCTGGACATGAGTTAGAAGTCCATGAGAAATGTGAAGCAGAGGAATCAGAAGGGTTAAAGATATGTAGACAGTTTCTCTGAAAAAGAAGCAAGAAGAACAGTGATGTGCCAGGCTGCAAACAGTAACGGAGACCTGGAATATATTCACAGACATTGGGTACAAAGACTGTTGAGCAGAATAAAAAGCCATGCTCAAATTTCACTTAAAGTGATAACAAACACTTTGGCAACTAATGAGGGAGGAGAAAGGGAGCTTAATGTGCGACACAAATTTTTATCCTCCTTTGCCAATGCTTTCTGAAGCCAACTTCCATAGCAAAGGACTAACTACAGCCTTCCCCTTATATCAGGAAAGGATTATTCACATGGGGTGCAAAAATAAGGCTGCTAGCAGGAGGCAACAGAGCCTGACCTCAGTGAAGCCAATCTGGCAGTTGCCTCCATACAGGGCAACAGGTAGAGTGTGTGCTAAATACACAACAAAGAAACAAATGAGACTTTAGTTTCCCTGCTGGCTTTGGTAAATGAATTAATGGCTTACACTACACTTGCAGCTCATTACAATAACTGATTAATAGGACCTCATTGATGTGGATGGTAAAGGGTAAATGATACTAGCATGCACCCTGAGCTGCTGAAGGCCTGGCTGTAAGTTATAAGATGGCAAGATTAATTATATTGGATCAACATAAAAGGCTAAAAATAAAACACAGGACACAATCCAAACTACCTCTGCTGTTAAATTAATCTTTCTGTTTCTGCCAAATGGAAGGAGCCTATTAATCAAAGTGAAAATTCAACCTCATTTACTATAATAAAAAATGAGCTTTCAATGAAATTTAATGAGATTTCAAAATATATCAGGTATCAGTACACTTTCCTATTTTGGGATAACACTGTTTTTAAAAGTCATTCTTTCCCAGGCAATTTGAGCTCTAACTGAATGACAAAGATGTAACTATTAGTCTTCATAGACATCATATTAATTGGGCTTTCCTTGTCCTCCTTTATGTACTCTGTACTGACTGAAAAATAAAGCAAAATAATCTTATTTCAAACTATTATGGAAACTTTGTTGCATGGTTTGGGTTTGTTTTGCTCTGTTTTGTGTATTCATTTGCCTGATGTAAGTCTGATCAGGATGTGCAGAGTTTGAACGTTTACACGTTTACACCACTAACCATAGTGGTTATTCAGCACAAAGGATTTCTTCGTGGAAGTTTGTCTGAAGAATTTGTCAGAACCATTCCCAGGTTTCTTACTGTCTAAATAGCCACAGAAAGTCCAGTTCCACTCACATGTTTCCTATTGTGGTTGTCCTTAAAGCTGCAAGAGGTGTGGGGAAGCTCCCACATGAGCTAGATTTAGCCACTAGATTAAATCCCATTAGATTTATCCAGTTCATGTACCAAGGAGCAGCCCACAGCAAGCAGCAGTACATTCTTACATTAGCCACTCCTCCATTGTTCCTGGCTTTAGCCCTGGTCTGCCGGAGCAAAGCATCTTACAGACATTTTCCTAGCTGCCCATGAAACACACGCAAACTCCAGAAACAGGCAGAAGCATTTATCTGCCCTCCTGCCTGGGGTCACAGGGTTAGTGCCAAACCTACCAAACCTATAGCTGATAACTGCCTTAAAAATTACAGTTTGGGGTCCATATCCAAAGGCATAACCATGGTGTGCAGAACATAAATACAGGGCAATACAGAAATCAGCAACCATCTGTGATCTGCCACTGCATTTAGCAGCTATAGTGGCTACTTACCACAGTGTGACTATGGGGAAGACCAACGGAGGGTCTTCAACGCTACAGGAAGGTCCTCAACAAATCCCCATGTCCCACTCATGCCCAGTGGTTGTCTCCACCTGCTTTCAGGTATTTTCAAAGTCTCTAGTCTTTCCATTAACTTCTGTGGGAGTGTTTTTGTTTTCATAAGTTCCCACCTCATCAATTTAATTTCTCTGCATACACATCCCAAAAAAAACCACAGGCAAACTCTGAAGAGGAAACACACCACAGAGGGCAGGCCATTGGCCTCCAGCTTTAAATTGAATTCCACTTTGATGTTTCCAGATGCATGACAGAGGCTATTAAAAGAGATCGTTTTTTCAGAAGTAAGTAAAGAACTGGAGGAATTTCCCATTACCGGTCATACACATGACTTGCTTCTAAGTAGATTATTTCAGGCTGCTTACATCAGTCCAGTGACTCATCAATGGATTAATCATTACTGAACAGCTGTATGAATGACAAACTACAACCCTGCAAAGTGTGCAATAAATTGGTTCCCAAAGTCCAGCTGATTTGCTCCTTACCAAGTGGAAATTTCTACTTTCAGTGCCATTCCGAATGCAATTCCCCCACACAAACATGCACCACTATGCTTTCCACCTGGCTGTTACCTATATTTGCAATGTTGCAGGCAGCTGCTTCCCCTGGGGACATGAGAAACTCGTGGAAGATGCCTTCCTGCAGCTGCAACTGTGAGGAGAATGTAGCAGGGCAGGTCTCCCTGCCCTCACCTTCCAAGCACTCTCAGACAGCCTTTCCTTCTGGGCTCCTGACGCCAGTTTGCATGCCAGTTTTCTGGCACTGAAAATGTTATGCACATATACCTGTATCACTGCTGCAAAACCTCATTTCTGAACATCTTGTAAAGTTTCCAGCATTGCCTATAGCAGGCAGAGAATGATGAGCAAGATCCTGCCCACACCAGGCACATTTGGCACAGTGTATCTAACCTAAAGCAAGGTACGTCCAGAGACTTTCCTTCTTCCCTTCAGATGAATGGGAAAGTACTCCCACATCTTTCCTCTGACAAGAGACAACGTGTAAATAGAAATGCATTTTTTCACTCTCTCATTCACAACCATGTCTTCTTACAAAAGCTAAGTATTGATTGCAAGCTCATTTCTACTTCTTGAAATTTTGCAGCAAATAAATCTTCACGAGATAAAGTACCCCAAAAAATCCATTGTCTTGAAAAGTCATGAAGCATGATTTTAGCACCACAGAGGTCTACCAGTAAAATACTTTCCACGTACACATACAGGAAATCAATACCTAAGCACAGCTTGATTACAGATTTATAATTAGTAAACTTAAAGCAATATTAGAAGCAATATACAGATTTGTTTTTCATACCCTGTGAAACAGTGCAGAAATTGAGAAACTGGAGTGAGCTCTTAATTCAGAAAAATTAACACAGATGACAGTATATTCTATTAACTTAGTGAAACAGGAAAACCTGAATTTCATGTCTTGCATTTTTAATATTTCATATATTTATTTAGAGCTGGAACAAATATAATATATTGACAAGCGCCAAGCATTTTGCTAGTTATTCAGATCTGACAGAAGCTATACCCAATAAATGAAACAGTTTTTGACTGATGGGTATTTGCAGATATTTAACACCCTGCACAAACTCTCCTCTATTTTTCACTAAATAAGATACTCATAAGTAACCTAAATATATTCCTTTAACATGATTCATGTGAAAAACAAATTTCAAACAAAACTATTTTCCTAATTCAAGGCAATGGCCCTATAAGTGCAGATTGAACAGCGTATATTATATATTTTGTCTTCTTTCCAATAGGTTTTACTAGTTACAATACTGTATATAATTCAGACATCTATTATTTTCTCTTTGTCTGATTATTGTAATGATTGTTAATTTTACACAAAGACTAATACAGCCTCTCTGATATTATTCATATATATTACAAATATTTCACTGAATTCTTTCATTGAAATGAAAGGCTGTTTTCCTCATAGAATTAAGGCTGAATGACAGAAAAAAAATACTACTCTTAACTGAAAAAGATTACTCAATTCTTCCTTACAATATATATAAGTCAAGGAAAATCAGTTAAGAGAAATTTGTCAATGTAGTAGCAATATTGTTGCAGTTGTGAAGGCCTAAGGATATAAACAAGTCAAGGTTTGCAGGGGGATGTATTATCTATCTCAGACTAACCTGACAAGACTGAAAAAAAAAAAAAAATCAAAGTCCTTTCTTGGGGTCATATTTGTCTATTGATGTTTTCCCTGGCCTTTATTTTACATTTGCACAGATGTAGGGTCTTGTAGAAACATTGCTATTTTTAGGTGAACTCCAGCAAATTGATCTCCAACAGAATAGAACCAAATAGAATAGTTCAGCTGGAAAGGACCTTCAAAGATCAGTGAGTCCAACTGCCTGACCACTTCAGGGCTAAACAAAGGTTAAAATGTGTCATTGAGGGCATTACACAAATGGCTCTTGAACACTGACAGGCATGGGGCATCTACCACCTCTCTAGTAAGCTTGTGCCAGTGTTTGACCAGTCTCACAGTAAAGGAGTTTGTCCTAACACCCAGTCTGAACCTCTCCTGACTCAGCTTTGTGCTGTTCCCACACATCCACTGGAGAGCAGAGACTGGCTCCTCCCTCTGCCCTTCCCCTCCTCAGGAAGCTGCAGAGAGCAAATTAATCCAGAGATCAAGTTATTAAGGCAGGATTTTCCCTTGAAGAACCCATGTTGACAAGGCCTGATGGTAGCTTTTTTCTTGACACGCCTTTCAATAACACCCAGGACAATCTCCGTAACTTTTCCAGGTACTAAGATTACACTGAGAAGGTCTGTAGGTTCCTGGGTCTTCTCTCATACCTTTCCCACAGATAGGTATAACACTGGCTACCTCCTGCAACCAACACTAAACTTCCAAGACCATTGACAAGTTGTTGAAAGAGGTCCAGATATAACATCTTCTAACTGCCTCAGTACTCTGGGATGAATTACGCCAGGCCCCATGGACTTAAAAATATTCACCTGATACAACTGATCCCTTATAATTTTGGTTACCACTAATGGAAAGTCACTGCTCCCCCAGTCATTGTCCTCCACCTAGAGGGCCAGACAGTCCAAGTGCTAATGCTAATACTAAACTCTGAGGGCAAAAAGACAAAAAATGCTTCCACTTTTTCCTCATCCCTACCTGTTAGGTAACTACCTGCATCAGGTATCTGTCCAGTGTTTTTCTTAGACCTTCTCTTGCTGTTGGTACACTTGAAAAAGCCTTTTGTTGTTGTTTGACACCACATTGGCCAGTGTAAACTCAAGCTGAACTTTGGCTTTTCTTGTGTTCTCCCTACAAATACAAACAAAAAATTGGCATCTTAGGGAAAACCTATTTGTGAAGAAGCTATGTTGTGGATTAATAAACAAGAAGAAACTAAAGGGAGTGTTTATCTACAACAGGTACAGCTATCTATGACAGGTTCAACAGTGCACTCTGAAAATATATGGGGAATTTTGAATTGGATAAATACACCCAAGTTGTCCAACCACTGCATTGATTCAGCAGTTTATCATATGAAATTTGAGATGGTCAGACTGCTCCTGTCCACATTTCATACCCTTCTCTGTTTGGTCTCTGCACAGTCTGTGCTGGGAAGAGGCACAAAATACTGATCACTGCTGAGGGCAGGAAAAGGATAGGAGCTTTTCTTCTCAGTCATATTTCTGAGGGACACAGAAGTAAAAAACAAGGATCAAAGGACACAGAAAACCACTTTCCAGAGAGACCTGAGTCCATTTAGTATTACAGTGCTGACAAACAGCCTTCCAAAGTTACACAGCTGACCTAGCAAGTCGTTTACCACCTCATCCACCTGAATAGTCTGTTCTCTAGGAGACAGCTTGTGAATCAGACCTATTACATCTACAAGGCCTCGTAGCTTTCAGATAAAACTAAACAGGCTTTTGCTATGCGGAAGAGAAGCTTTCACTATATACTGACATGAAATCTCTCTCTTTGAGCATATTCAAAAAAAATAATAATTAAAACAAAATGTTGATTATGTTGTGACTGTATAAGACTTCATAACCACCATCTGTTCTGTTCTGGCTTTAGGTTCATTAATGGCAATAAAATTCAGGGATCACTTTTGCAAAACACTGCTTCCTACAGTTTGACCTAAACTAAAATCTCCACTGGCACCACCTCTGTTACTGTTTCTGAGTGCAGGAGCTGAAAAGGACCAGGTCCTCTCTGTTGTTTTCAAAGCTGAATAGGAGCCAGGTGACAAATGGAGCAAGACAAGGTACCGTTACAAAGCAAAGAATAGGCCTGCTCTCAGCATGTCTCATTACTTGGTGGTACCTTGTCAGAAGATAACCACAGTAGCATCTCTTGTGTACACTCTTATACACCATACACTGTTTTGTTTCTTGACCTTGGATTCCAGGAAAAATGAACACAAGACACCAATACCTCTCCCTTCCAAAGCAGAATGAAGGGACTGGCACATGGGGCTGTCCCAGAGAAAGCTGACACTCATCTTTATTGCTTCTGCTTTGCAAGACTAAAATTCCCCCTTAGATGAAATATTCTGCTGATGTGGACACTAACAGAGAGAGAAAGACCATGGCTGGATTTTTAAAAGCTCTTAAATTACAAGGTTAAAAGGCGCACAGAAATCCCTATCACACTGGAAATATTCTGTAGAAATCACCTGTCTTCCTTCCCATATAGTACATTAAACTATTTCCCAAAAACTAACATTGGTCTTGTATAATTAAGAAATATTTAGAAGACAAATTAAATCAATAAATACATAAAAAAATATAGTTGAGACTATTTTTATTTCTGTTTTTTAAGTTCAGCAATGTTCTCACTCTTAATTCTCTCTTTAGAGTATGTTCCCACACAGACTAGGCATACAGTGAGCCATAAGTAGTGCACTGGCAATGTATAGGGAAAACCTGGAGAAACAGAACTGCAGCTGTGAATATACCTGGCATTGTGAAGATCTTTATTGTTAATAGACATAAGAGCACAAATCACAAACTGTAATGACATAAAACTGTGTTTTGCATACATTTACTTAAAAATACATTCATGCAATACCTGTCTGCATGAGAAATTTGCAGAGAGCATACAATTATGCTTTTCTGATGGACTATTTTGTAGTATATTGTGGTAACGAATTATATTGTCTCTCTGTTCTAACTCTTATCCAGACTTGGCTGTTTTCTCTGTTAATGAAGGAATCTTTTGTTAATTCCTATAGAGAAACATGAAATTTCTCAATCTTTGATACTTATCTTTAGTGAGGAAAATACGAAAAATCACTAATTTCTCAGTATACTAGTCATGAAATTATACTTCTACATTAATGTCATATACCACAACTAATTAGATAAAACAAAGAATTTGATTACAAACAAAATACTTGATTTTATGAGTGTTAACTATTTCTATTTCTGGAGTTCAAAATAAAAAGATTGCAACTTAATATACAACAGTTATTAAAAATGTGAACAACAATGCAACAGAAAAATACAGATGATCAGATAAATTCACAAAGTGATTTAAAAAACTCTGAAAATCAGATGGGTATAACTATGCTATGGTGTTAGATACTCTGCAATGCAGGTGACTGAAAGAAATGGAGGTTGATCCCTGAGCACTTGCAAATTTTACATCTGCTTCAATGGCACTTTGGGGGAAAGAAGTACTCATGTAATGAGTGTTGATCAATGTATACACAAGTGCAATGATGAAAGCAGGTTTAAGAAAAGAAAAACCATCACTATTTTGCGGACCAATGCTGCCTCCATTCTGCAGTTGTACAACCCTTGAAATAAGGTGTAAATAAACACCAAGAAAGCCTAATTGCTATAATTGTGCTAACCCACTTAATAGTATTGTTTTCACTTATTAATCCAGTAGCAAACACCTCTATCTCTACAGTACTATTTCTTCTTGATAACTGAATAATTTATAATGTAAAAATTCAGTCAAGATTAATAACCAAAGAGTTCTTTGATCATGTATAGCCAGCCACTTCAAATAAACATTTTGCCCAGAGGTTCTGCTGATTGCATATACTGGAACTATATGCAAAACCTGGAGGAAAATATCAAAAAGAGGAGCTGCACTAGGGAGTGATCTAACTGCTTGCTGAGCACAGCAATGTGCAGTTGGCGAACATAGGCTCCCTCAGAAGATGTCACAGCTGTCAATAAGAATCAGGGCTGCAGCTTCAGGAGCTCAAAGGAATAAACACAGCCTCTAAATGACTAAAGACCACTCTTTAGCATTGCAGCCACTGCCTAACTGGTAGTCCCCTGCAGGTGTTCCCATTTTAAGGGACAAAATTGCATATGCCTTATATTCACTTCTACAGTGTTCAAAGGTATTTAAAAAAAAATGTGGTAAAGAAAAAGGCAATTTTCTTCATTTTTTAGGACTTTTCAGTTCACGTGAGTTAATAGATAAGTAGTTAATAGATAAGTCCCAAGTAAATGCCAAAAATGCATAATATAACTTGTACTTCTATTTGTTTTTCCTATACACTCATCTTAAAAATATGCATACATAATCACCTGAGACTCATTTTGAGTTCAACATGTAAAACTGCTAAAATATTAAAATTCGGTTTGGCTCTCTGGATACTATTGTCTTTTACAAATGTGTAAGCTCAGCAAGGTATGCTGCAAATGCAGGCTACAGCTCCACACCCGGAGCTACTACTACTTACTTTCTTATTTGTTAACATATTTCAGCTTGTCTTCATAGGAGAGGTGCTCCAGCCCTCTGATCATCCTCATCACCCTCCTCTGGACTTGTGTTTTTCACATCCACATCCACATCCTTCTTGTGCTGGGGGCCCCAGAGTTGAACACAGGGCTCCAGATGGGATCTCATAAGAGCACAGCAGAGGGGGAGAATCACCTCCCTCACCCTGCTGGCCATGCTGCCCAGTGCACAATTGGCTTTGTGGGCTGTTAAGTGCACTTTGACAGCTCATGTTCAGTTTTTTTGTCCACCAACACCCCCACGTCTTTCTCCACAGGGCTGCTCTCCACTCATCACCCAGCCTGTATTCAAGTTTGGAATTGCCCCAAACCAGGTGCAGGGTCTTGCAATCGGCCAATTATACCATATTACTAAGAACAGGACTATAAAGGCAGTGATCTAATTTCCCAAATCCATTAAAGTTAGTACAGCAAAGAGCAGAGACACCCTGAAACCTAACCACGGGCCTCACTTAACACAGACTCAGCACAAACTTGTGGGACCCTTTGAGCAGATATTTTCATCACCCATCCTAATCCTCCAGGAGTTTTCCCTTAGTAGGTATCTAGCTAATGTTATAAGACTAAAACATATGAAATTTTGAGTAAACATTTTGTAAATAAGGAACACCAGTCAATTCCCTTCAATCCCACTTATTTGGTTTGTTAAGAGGGCAGAGGAGCTAAGCAAGCAGACAGGGATAGGAATGGCAGAAAAAGTATAATTATTAAAAAAAAAAAAATAAGAAAAATAAACAGTAGAAAATTAAAAGCAAGATTCTGATAATCAAAACATTGTGAGTAATGCTGGATGTGTTCAAGAGTACAGATGAGAAGATGTTCTTTTCTTTTACAAACAAAGCCCATTGCCTCACTTCTGCAGTCTTCCCCTAGATGCAGAGTTGAATTTTGCTGCCTACATAAATATGATCTAACATATAATATAAGATGCTTTTCATGCATCTAGACAGGTGTACAAGCGTGGAAAAATGAACTTCTTAGCAAGATTACTGCACAACTGTTTTTTGCATGCCTTTAACGCTGAAGCTACCAAAATGATAAACAGCTCTGCGTGTGCTCCCATCTACCTACTGTCAATCCTTTACAAGTATTGGTAGCTGTGATATAATTCATGCTAGATATCAAATGAAAAAATTTCACTTTGACAACTGGATAAATAATTGTTAGCAGACAGAATGGGAACAATAGATGACAAAGGATCACTGCAGTATCACAGACAGTAGGAACAATGAGCTATTCACATTCCAATGCTGGAATGACAGAAAGTATCTGATTCCACTGGGAAGAAAAAAAAAAAAAAAAAATTTTTTTTTTTTTTAAAAAGTTCTTTTTTAATTAAATGCCTCTTTCACAGACCCTTTTCTGCTTTGTACATCCCACAGGCATTAGTCACAATAAAAGACATGCTCAGAAGGAAAATGCCACAAGTCACCCTCTTTGTCACAGAAATCCACAAATAAGTCATGTTCTGAAAAACAGATTCTATTATTTTCCTCTTGATCGGTGCTGAGAAAAATGCACTTAAATGAACTTGCAAGCACATGGCATCTCTATAATCTAGTAAATGAGTAATTTACCAACATTTTTCTTTCTTCCTTCCTTCCTTCCTTCCTCCCCTTCTCCCTTCCCCCACTCTTTGTCCTTATTAGTATGCAAAGCAAGTCCAAGGAGGGAATCTCTTGTTCTCTTGCTCACTAGCAGGAGGGTTATTCCTTTGCCGTTCTATTTATAGATTTGCTTTCAACTGCAGTGGGGAACTCACCATTAGCTGTTCAGCATTTTATGCTCAGCTAACCTCCTGGGGACATGACATTTTCATAAATTCTATGAATGGCTCTGAGATTGCATCTAAAATTCCATCTGCTTTTCTATTTCATGAGAAAAATCTTATCCTACCACCATTTTCTAAGTTTAAAGAATACCCTAATTTATTTCATAATAGAAGTGCAAAGGAGGCATACTGGCTTGTTTCTGTGGAAAGATTTGTATACAGTTGTTGTTGTTTTAATAACACTACCTATTACAACCATGCAGAAAAAGCTACCACTCTGAAATACTGCAGGCACAAGTTAAGGAATGAGATATTAAATTTATTTATGAAAAGAGATGACTCACTTGATATGATATCATCACCCTTTGAGTAGGGGCATAACATCACCATACAGAAAAAGATATGTAGATCTATTTATGTTATAAATGGTAAGCTTATTTCTAGGATGCAGCAGCTCTTTTGAGGCTGCTGCTGTAAATCCCAGGCACAGAGTACTAATACAGTGGAAACTACAGTCCATCTGAGTGTGGGCTGCCATAAGCAGGACTGCAGAACAGCCTACCAACCAGTCTGTGGAAAACAGCCCCAGGCAGAGCTGATTTCAGCTGGCCTCATTCCCGGGACATCAGTTTTTTCTTTGCTGGTTCTGCACCTCCACACGCTGTCCTCCCCATCGCAGGCTGCATTATGGAAGAGGACAGCAAATGAGGTTGGCTACAAACTGCTGGGCACTAGCACTGTACCTCCAAAGGCAGAGAATCCCTAAAGGTTGTCCTACATGTTTTAGGACACACATTATTCTCTCTCTGGATGCTAGACCTGCAGCCTGCTCTTGCTGAAGACAGCAGGAGTGCCTACAGGGTGGGAGCATGGGCTCTGGAAAGCAAATGGCAGGAGGCACAGCCCTGCAGAGCAGTGGCTTCCCACTGACAATAAAATTGCCACGGGGTACCAGAGGAAGCTCTAGAGGGAAATCTGTCATGCCCACACCATCTCCACCTTTTAGAGAAGGGCCTAGTTCAGCTCCTCATGCTGATACACAGAGCATAACTGAGGGAAGATATCTTTCCATGTTGAAAATCCACATTAATGGGAGTGTGAAAGGTTTCCACTTAAAATAATAATAAACAGGCTTTAATCTCTATGCCAGCAAAGCATTTAGTCTCTTCCTGTATGCTGATAAGCACCTAGGGCATTTGCCTACTGGCATGAAGTGAAAATTGCATAGCCCTTCCATTTCTCTTTCTACCTGTCATTAAGTAATCTAAGGAGGGAAAAAAAAGAAAAAATTTGGACCATTGGGTCAAGAATTGAACTGTGGTCCCACTGATTACACTGGGATCAGAGGCTGCTTGCTCAAATTTGTTCATTTTTTGACTGCAACACACCATTCATAAGCATTAGAAGGTAGAGTCAGGCCAAGAAAATGTACAAGAATTCATTACAAGAAAAATACAAACAATTTTTATGTTTTGTTTTGTTTTTAGAAATAACAAAGCAAAAAAAAAAATGTCAAATTTTTATAAGATCTAAAAATTATGTACGTTACCACTACTTCTTTTTAATTTTCTGTAACAGAAGGGCATGAACTGTTTTAGCTGTGAAATTATTAGTAATTCCCAAAGAAGGAATAATAATGAAATCAAGAGTGGTACTATTGCATAATATGAATAGTCATTATCATTTAATTCAGTGTCTTCTATGAATTCTTTATAGGAAAATTAAATCTATGTATTCTTTTTAGTTATCAGTATCCAAGTGGAAAAATTAACCTTTTATCTGGTACCAAATCACTACAGTTAACACAGAAAAGTGATAGATCAAGTGATAGTCTGGGTGTGTCAAAATAACTCCAAAATGCATCTAAATATTGAAAATATGTGTAATATAGAGTACTAAAATCCACTCGGTGATGACATCATCACATCCTAGCATTGTGTTATGATTAATTCATGATTTTTTACAAGCTGAAGCTTTTATGTCCCATAAGTATCCCATAAATGGCAGAGTGACTTTCAATTTCTTGTGCTCCATTTCTTCTAATTGAATTTGAAAGAGAAAGCCAAGACATAAGAGCTAATTTATGGGTTTTAACTAGGAGTTCAAGCAGTAAAAACACTTCCCCTTACATGTTCACCAGTGTTACACTTCTCCCTGTCACTCCACATTGAATTTCCTATTTGGATTTGGCAAGCCATCATGCCACACTGCAAAATGAGAGGAAGCAAAGTACAATGACTAGAGAGATAGCAAAAGACTTGGGAGACTTACCCTGATACATATCTCTAACATGTCCCTGAGTCCTCAGCTTTTCTGGTTACACTGACATCATCTCAGCTTTTAAAACAAACTCACAGGGTGTCCTGCATGAATCCCCCTCTGGCTGCAGTGCAGACCAGGTTGCCATAGCCAGGTTATCAGTTGTGCTGCCCAGAAAACCTGCAGAGATAGCTCAGATCCCACCAACAATGCTTTGAGCTTCCATCTCAGATCACAGGGCTGTCAGCCTTAGTCCAAGTGAGCAGCCCTGAATCTACAGACAAAGAGACCGTAGATGCTCGCTGCTGACCAAGATGCTTGCTTTGCTGCTGACACAGAGACAGACTGACAAAATGAGAGTAACAGTCTAAGCTTGTGAGGCTCAAGATGGGCTCCTGATTTCTGGGCAAACACTGCCAGTGTGGGATTTCAGGGATGGAAACTGCTCTGCTGTGTCAGAAGGACTCAGGAGCAACAGTGCAGGAAAGAGCATAGGCAGACAAAATGGAAGGCATGAAGAAACACTGCTTTCTGATGCAGAAATAGGTGACAAGCACCAAAAAGAGATGGATGAAGAGTTAAAATGTAAAGAAAACAGCATATCTCCTACCCTGGCAATTTCCACACCTAAAGACAAATAATTGTAATGCATGGTTAGTGACTGGCACTGACTCAGGAGCAATGACAATTTATTTACAGCCCTACGGTGCTTATATAATACCGCTAGGAAATGGGCAAGTGTCTTCAGGAGGAAATGGCTCTGCATGTTCCTACCCTTTTAATTTTGCCATTGGAAATATTCTGGTTCAATTTTTAAAACATAATTAGATACATTCTCTCCTTACTCTTACTTGATTTAAATGTTTCCTTCTCTGTCCACCCTCAGGAAAACATTAAAAGAGTGGACCAAAGTGGTCTGTCTCCAGAGCACTTGGGAAGAAATTGAATACTATTTTTCTGGAAGCTTAGGATTTTAAGAAATCTGTTCATGTTGAAGGCATTCCATATCTCTAATAAGTCACTGGGAAATGAAAGCACACCACTTAATATGTAAAAATAATTATGAATTAATTAGCACAGCTTAAGGCAACAATCACGAACCTGAAATACTGTCTACATTACTTTTACAACAGTTACATATTTAAAAAAAAAAATACGTATTAAAAAATAAATAAATAGTTTGAAGTACTGTCATGTCCTCCCTTGGAGATTTTCAAAACTCAGCTGGACTAAGCTATAAGCAATCTGATATGGCTTTGAAGTGAGATCTCCTCTGAACACAGGGTCAAGTGGACAAATTCTAAACTAAATTTCTATATGAATCCATTTTAATAATATTTTAATTGTGTTATATTTATATGTAGGACCAAGAAAGAAAACAAAAGGAACAAGAGATTTTTTTTTTTTTCAAAAAAAAAAAAAAAAAAAAAGTAGGTTTTCACACCATAAAATTAATCTTGTACAACTGGAAGGAATGGTCTTAAAGCATTTGACACAACACAAAAGGATGAAGGCAAAAAATTGAATAAAATGGTACACAATTGCAGGAAACACAGATTTGCAACTGCAGAGGAAAAGAGGGAAAGGGGAGGAAAGGAGAGAATGGGGGAGAATGGGGGAGAAAACAGAAGAAAGGGGAAGAAAGGGAGAAGAGCTGAACATGTATTAAGAAATATTCAGGAAATAAGCAGAATAAAATCTGCATGACTTATGAAACAATCCTTTTGTCCCACTCTTTTGGTTGGCTATGAGTTACCAGAGAAAATCCGAAAAACAATGAAATTGTGAAAATATGACCCCTGAGAAAGATCAAATTAATTGGGGTGTTTCTGACAGGCAGAAATAGATTGAGGACATGCTGTTAACTGACAATTAGTTGTCCTATTATCAATGTAATTATTGTAATTAGTATACAATAGCTAAAGAAATTATTGAATGTTTCTACAAGTAAAGAATACTTGCAAGCACAAAGAAGCTTACAAGGCACATGGGGGTTTTATTTCTGGAGACGGCAACAAAAGAAACATGAGATATATTGTCTCAAATGTTAGAGAAATGTTAATTGTTACTTATGCTATTTTAGGTTGACCAAAATTGTAATGATAGCAGGAAAAATCTGCAGATGTGGGTTTATTATATACCTAACTCTGCTAGCGAATTTTAGACTTAGAACAAAAATACGGGGGTGCCAATAAGGAGGTGAGGTAGAGGTCTGCTGTGGGATGTTTTTTAAGGTTGCACTTTTAGCAATGCATATCCTACAAAATCCTTGACGCTGAACAGAAAGTAAGTTTTGTAGCCCTTCAAAGATGTGAATAAAATTTAAGTTTTCACAAAGAAAAAAAAAAAAAAAACTATAAGCATCTCTTTTCCTACTGAAGGCTTATTTGAAAAAGCAAGGGAAAAAAAAAAAAAAAAGCAAAACTCTAGCACAGGAGTGTATTCAGACTTATGGTTTAATAAGAGATGGTGCAATAGTGCAAGGAAAATTAAGTTTGGTGCAGAAAGCACATGCACCCTGATTTATACATGGTTGAACAACACTAATAGTCTTATAAAGTCAGGCTTTAGGGCTTATGTATTCATGAATTTACTTTGCTCTTTCAATCTGCATTGTGTTGAGAAAGGGAAAAAGAAAAACCAACATTAAATAATAGTCTCCTCTGAATAGGACAAAAATATAGAAACAAGTATATTAAGCTGGCAGATGGTTTGGTGACCACAAATCTGTCTAAAGAACAAATAATTAAAGTAATATTTTCTTGAGAGTGTAATTTCTTCAGTTATTCTTTGACATTAAGCTGAGCACCTAACAAATAAACTGAAATCAGAAGACTTAGGGGAATCAGCCAAGCTCCTCTCCACTTCTCCTTCTCAAATTAAGGCATTATACAGCAAAAAAAAAGGTTGTACCAGATTTTATTTACACAGGTCATAACTATAATTCTGGCCTGAACTTTTCATGCCAAAAGAGAACAGTTTGGATTGGATCTCTGGTTTCTTACTGGCTGTTCAGTACTAGCACAAATAATGGTATTCTATTTTCTAAATGACAAACAGCATTTACAATTACTATATCTTCTGCAGAGATCTCTAATCATATCACTATCTCTAATTAATTAAGGTATATACTTCCCAGAGGCTTTAGGAAAAAAAATAAATAAATAAATAAAAAGTTTCTCATTTTAAATATGACATCAATGAAATACATCTGCTCAGAGGGAAATTAAATACAAGTACTTCAGTCCTTTGAACTGAATGCATATAGCAAAATAAGCAAAGATCTCAACAAAAGCACTATAACTAACCCACATTTTTACAAGACATACATGAACTTCACCAGAAATTCAATGATTCAATGTTAAGTCAGCAGTGAAATTCCTCTTATTTAAATGCAGTCAGAACTTAGTCCTGACTTTTGAAAAAGATTCAGCAAAGTGTTTTCTCCCCAAATATCGTTTCTCTTCATCTTTGAAGAGCTACTTGGTTTTCCTCATGAGCCAATAGAAAGAGCACAAAGCCAGATCATTGACAAAAGCTGCTTCTTAGGCAGTTCTTTGTTACGGGCTTGCAGGGAATTAACTGCAGCAAAATATGGTCTAAAATAAATGAAAGGATAGAAGGAATAAAAGTGACTCAAAGCTCCCAAAAGCAGTGAGTGACCTACCTATAAGGAAGATTAAGTGTGTGATGCTTTATGGAGACTAAACACAAATCACAGAAACTCAGATTGTTCTTGCTCATTTTATGCTGGTTCTTTCAGTTCTCACTCATCACTGGAAATAGATTAAAAGGTCAATACCATGAAGTGTGTGAGTTTGCTTATTGTCTATAGAGGACTGCCCTGTTTGAAAGCTTTAAACAAAGACAGCATTCAAAGAATTCTAATAATTTATTTCAAGACTAACCCTATAAGTCATGGAGAAAAGGAGAAAGGTCACTGTGATTCAAACCCATGCTTCCAATTCACATCCACTGGGTTACAAAAGCCAGAGCAGATTCAGCCCCAGGGCTCCACTCTCTAGCACAGCTCTTGCACAAAGATATGGACCCCACTTTCTTGGTCCTGCATTTATACAAGCAGACCCTAAGTCAGTCTATACACATATGGCACCATTACATACAGAGTAAACAAAGGCTTTTTTTTTTTTTTTTCAGGAATGTCCTTACAGAAGTATTACAGAAACACTTGTACTAAAGATTCCCATAAAGGCATTCAGACTGATACTGTATTCACACCACTTCATCATGGCCTTCATGAACCAAAATCATCAACATTATACTAAAACCTCACTCAGGTGAGATAAATGGTGCCAAGTAGAACAACATAGGTCTTACCATTGCTAAACAGCCATAATAAATGATAAATAGTAAATAGTAAATAAGAAATGATAAATAATAAATAATAAATGATAAATAATAAATAATAAATGATAATAAATCTTGGTGGTTTTTGTTTGTTTTCTGAAACAAGCAAAAGCAGAATATCATTAAATAAGGATGACGTTTGCTATAAACTTCCCACTGATGAAAATTTTTTTTATTCTTACAGTGAGGCAGAACAGTAATTACGTATGAAAACCATTTAAGCTTTGCTTTTAGGCAAGATTCCATGAGAACTGAGAATGGTCCAGTTTGGAGTTCAACACATTCTAGAAACGGTATGCAGTTTTAATTCCAACTAGAGAGAAATAATACATTAGTTTCAGGTCCATATTTTAACCCATTATGCCTGTGACTGGTCATTCAGGACATCTGCTGCTCAGAGAACATGAATGGCACCAAAGTCACAAACTATGGACTCTGAAGAGATGCAGGAACTGAAGCAGATTGGTTTTCTCAACTTGCAGCCAATTTATCCTTGGGAGGAAAATTAAAAAAAAAAAAAAAAAAAAAAAAAAAAAAAAAAAGCCAGGAGAACCTACATTTCCATCATTTCCCTTGAAATATAAGTTGAGAAGCCTCATTTTTCATTTTCACACACCAAAGACCCTGGGCTTCAGAAAGCTATATTGCAGAGAGATCTATTTGGAGAATTAGACATGGAGAAATTTGCAAGGCATCAAACCTTAAACCTTAAGGCCTACCATGGAAAATATCATTAAACTGCACAAACAGTATCTTGTCTGTCTCCAGCATACAACTAATCTCTAGCATACAAGTTCATCAGACTGTCTCATGAACCTGTCTTGTACTTGATGACGTTGGTGTGGTTTTAATCCAAGCCTCTATTTCCACAACACCATTTTGCCTAGGGACCACAGATTTGGCAAACATCTGCCAGGTACCGTGAAGTAAATTACCAAGTCTCAGCCACCTGAAAACATTTCAATGTGTTCAGAACAGCTCCAGTTTACACAGACTCTTTCAAACAAGAATCTCAAATGCTTTGTAGGTATCCATTAGACTTCACCCCTTAAAGCAAACTGGGTACTTAAAATAGAAGAGTGAACTGGAGACAAAGAAACCCAACAGCAAAGTTCTTATCTGCCTGAGCCAGCATTGTTGTACATGCTCTCCTCTGTGACTGTGACATGAAAGCAAAATGTTGGGAACCAGGAGAAGCTAGTCTTAATGTTTTTCTGAGATCTGAACAGGACTGAACTTGTGCTAGGACAGCTCTGGAAGGAACAAAGCACAAAAGGCACTAGTCTGATCTCTGCTGGATACTCTGCTTTCTTTCCTGAGCAAAGAAACTACACACGGTATTTTACCTTCTACAGTACTCCCTAATACTAATTAAATTATTGACTGTAGATGTTTGTGTTCAGTGTTCTTCTATAAGTTTAACCCCAAGATTGTCAAGTTAGGCCACTTAAATTGAAGACAACTTCATCCATAAATTAACAGCAATAGCTTTTTGGTCATCTGGGAACAGAAAGTTGACTGGTGCAGTCAACACACTCTGACGCCATCAGAGGGACATGGACAGGCTTGAGAGGTGGGCCCGTGAGAACCTCATGGAGTTCAACAAGGCCAAGTGCAAGGTCCTGCAACTGGTTTGGGGCAATCCTGAATGTAAAAACAGGCTGCACCATGAGTGGAATGAGAGCAGCCCCATGGAGGACTTGGAGGTGTTGTTGGACAAAATAACAGGAGCCAGCAATGTGAACTTGAAGCCCAGAAAGACAGCTGTGCCCTGGGCTGCACCAAAAAGCAGTGTGGCCAGCAGGGCAAGGGAGGTGATTGTCCCCCTCTGCTCTGCTCTTGTGAGACCCCACCTGGAGCCCTGTGTTCAGCTCTGGGGTCCCCACCACAAAAAAGGACAGGAACATGTTAGAATGACACCAGAGGAGGGCCATGATCAGAGGTCTGAAGCACCTCTCCTACGAAGAGAGGCTGAGGCAGCTGCGATTGTTCAGCCTGGAGAAGAGCAGGCTCTGTGAGACTTTACAGTGCCTAAAAGGGGGCCTACGGGTAGACTGAGGAGGGATGGTCTTTAAGGTGGTCTTTAAAGTCCCTTCCAACCCAAACAGTTCTATGATTCTACAATTCAGTCTCCCAGACCCATTTCTCTTGACAGTAGATGAATCTTCTTCCTTTCGGATACCTAAGGTCAAAGTTTCATTATGTCAATAGCCTGATTCCAGCCATTTTCTTGTGGAAATAAGGAATAAGCTCTTGTGTATCTTAATATTCAATACTGGCAAGAAGTCAAACATGTAAACTGCAGCTTCAATAAAAACTGAAGAATGATTTATTTGGTTCTGCAAGCTTTAAAAATATATGAATAGAAGCAGAACAAAAATAATCAGAGATGATTGATAGAGCATACACGATCTTTTTGTTCCAGTCAGTTGTTTCACAGCCAAAAAATACAGATCCTGTCACTGATGGCTTTTGTCTCTAGCAAAGCTGAGAACTGTGATTATCTTGTTGGTACTGCAGTTTGGTACTATCCTTACTTGCTCTGCAAGATTATGAACAGAGTAAACCTTCAAAGGAAATACCTTCTCTAATCATTTACAAAGATGAGTTGTGCAACCAGATTCTTTGCACTTCATACAGTGTTCTAGTTGCTGGCACTTTGCTGTCACCATCCTCTGTTAATGCAGACTTCAAGATTTCTAAGGCACAGAAGTGTATTCCTGGCAGCAGTTTCAGTTTTCATCTCATAGAAACCTTTTCATAACAAAGTCTATGTAATTTTGAGTTCTGGGTCTCAGAAAGTGCAAGACTTTTTTTTTTTTTTTTTTTTTTTTTTTCTATATACACCATTCAGACTCATTGCAGCACCTACTTGTTACCACTACAGAAACAACAACAAGAATTAAACAGCAACGATGCAGAAAGGAGGCCAGTACTCCTATCATCCCCAAAAGAAATTTCCTGCAGAAGCACTGATGTTTGCTAACTATATTTATTTTCCTCTTTCCTAACAACAAAATTTCCCTTCAAACTCCTTTTAGATGACCCTAAGCACATAAGGTTATCTCAGGTAAGAATCAGATTACATTACTTCAGGCATGTATCAAACAGGTAACAGCAAGAACTTGCAAAAGATTACAAGCAACCCATGGATGATATAAGAAGTAACTTTACAGAACAGGGAGGATAAAAATCAAAGCAATTAAATATTTCAAATAAGGAGAAGAAGTTTTATCCCACTTCTCACCTGGCCCATATTACATAGAATGATATGCAGCTGTAACAGAATCATACTGTTTAAGGAGAGATTTTAAGGATTATTTTTACAAGACTTTTAGAATTTTTACATTCAAACATATTCAAGAAGCTCAGAATTAATAAATAAAATAAAATAAAATAAAATAAAATAAAATAAAATAAAATAAAATAAAATAAAATAAAATAAAATAAAATAAAATAAAATAAAATAAATGCACCACAGAGTGGAATAGGGAAAAGTGGTAAGTGACACTAAAGAAAAAAATTATTATATCTGGTGTGATGCAAATGAAAAAAATTTACCACACAACCATAGAAGGATTTTGAGAAACTTTAGGAACAAATAAAAATGTTAATCATGTATTTAACTGTGGTGGATCCTATTTCCTTAACACTGCTCCCCAGAATGTTTTAACCTAGCGTGTGAAACAAGCCTTGGTCATTACTTGTTTTTCAATTTACAGTGGCATTAAAAATTGGGGCTTGTGACCTTCCCTTAGAATTCATTCAGACAAGCCCCTGGTCTGCACTGCCGGCATGTGTGTATTTTGGAAGATGTCATTAAAGAACTGTCTTCACATGGTGATTAGGAGAGCACAGCACAAACAGAAAATGACCTGAAAAAGTATCTTCTCTCACCAACTGCCTCAAAATGGCATCACTTAGCAATTAGCATTTCATTGATTGAGGTACACACTGCCCAGTACCAAGGAAACAGCATGCTGGTTAAATGTCAGACTAACAGTTCTCTGACAAATTGTATGTCTCAAATGTGAGTTTGTTCATTAGACACAAGGAGAACAATATGTCTGTTCACAAAAAAAAAAAAAAAAAAAAAAAAAAAAAAAATCTGTAGCAAGAGAACTACAGAACTACTCTGCTCTTGGCCCCAGAACAAGAAGGACATGGACCTGTAAGACTGGGTCCAGGGGAGGGCCACGAAGATGATCAAGGAGCTGGAGAACCTCTCCGATGAAGAAAGACAGAGAGAGCTGGCGATGTTCAGCCTGGAGAAGAGAAGGTTCTGGGGAGACCTCATTGCAGCCTAAAGCAGGCCTACAAGAAAGCAGGAGAGGGACTCTTTTTCAGAGATAGGACAAGGGGGATTGGCTTTAAACTAAAAGAGGACCGATTTAGATCAGATATTAGGAAGAAATTCTCTCAGACATTGGTGAGGCACTGGCTCAGGCTGCCCAGAGAAGCTGTGGATGCCCCATCCCTGGAGGTGTTCAAGACCACGTTAGATGGGGCACTGGGCAACCTGATCTAGAGGGAGTCGTCTCTGCCCATGGAAGGGGGGTTGGAATGAGATGGTCTTGAAGGTCCCTTCCAACCCAAACCATTCTGTGATTCTATGATGATATGAGAACTTTTGTAAATATTCAAAAGTCCAAGAGTACATAACTGATCTACTTCCAGTTCTCTTATGTTAGTTACTGTGAATGGAGCCACAGTGTGAAGTAAGATGCCATTAATTCTCCATAAATATTAGTTTATTGTTATAACTTGAAAATTGACAGATTGCTCAATGTAATTTATTTGGTATTTTAGCTTGGAATAAGGAAGTCAACAGATATATATATAGATATACTCAGATATATATATAAATTTATAAATGTATATATAATTTTATATATATAAATTTATATATATATATATATATATACACATACTCTTGCTTGGCAAAATTGAAGCAAACAGGCATACAGATTTGATTCCAAAGTTAAAATGGTACACAAATACAAAACAGTTCTTTGAAAGGTACTTGAGTCTAAATGGTTGTCTAAAAATGGCTAGACTCAATGTCTGTCAAAGCTGAACTGAAGTATAGTAGTCTTAAGATCCCATTTGCAACAATGAGGAAGAAATTAGCTGGGAAAACAATTATCAACTAGATATCATGTTGGGGATCAACAGAGAGTTAAACTTCATCCCAAGAGGTAAACCCACTGTCTCAAACAATATTGGAAATTACATGTTTTAATAAATCTTGGGTATTATTGGTAGAATGTAGGTTTTGATTTTGTACAGTGGAAGTGTCCTATCAGAAAGCTATAGTTAACAACTGCACTGATCCAGGTGGAGAAAATAAAAAGTTTTGCCAAAATATTAACATACAGTTAAAATGTCTAATACTTTGAGAATTTGGAGACAGCAGGTCAAAAGCATTTAATAATTCATTTTCACTGTTTATTTTCTTGCAAAAGTAGGATTAAAAATTGCAGGACTCTTTTCTTTCTTTGAGTGAATACTTACAGCTTTCCTCACCAACCCAATTGTTTATTCACAATGAGGCACTCATCTCCCCTTTACAGAAAGCAGCAACCTTGCATTTAGTTAATACCTTCAATTTCCTCCTCTTACCAGATTTAGAAGTCAGAGACAAGCATGAAATGCAAAACTGAAGAAAGCTGGATATTGTACCACACTTTTTGTTGCTTTTCTTGTTTTGTCTGTTTGTTTTTACCTTAAAAATAACCAATGTGTAGAAAAGCAGAAAGTGCAAAGGCTCTGACAGATCAGACAGAGACAAGAGCACTCCGAGGCACCCATCTCTAGATGCTTCTATTAGTCATCGTTGTGCACTTCAGGAACCAAAAGTATTTTGAGCCCCACTGGGGATCCGAATGCAAAAGGGAAATTACTCTTGCACTGACCAGAGGACCATCTGGGTGGATAGCCTTGAGAGCACTCAAAACTTGCTTCCTTTCACAAGGACACCAACAGACTAACAATTCTGGCAGATGTTCAAGCAGTTTGAAATGAACTAAACGAAAGTAATTTAAATTAGGCATGTTTGGTTTGAGTCCATCAGTAATTCAACGCCAGCACGGTTCTACTTAAGAGATTTTAAACAATCCAATTGCTAGGCTTACAAAACTCTCAGTCCAAAGCTGTGTCAGGCAAAATCAGTACAAAGCAATTTTATGCATGAATAAGATCGTGTGGCAGTTTACACATTAATTTTGTTTGTGAAATGGATTATTTTTCAAAGAATTTCACAGATAATGCATCTCATATTTGATTTCTGTGACTTGGAGAAAAGTGTAACATTGTATTTAAGAGTATCTTGTGTCTTTGGCCTTTTAAATAATAGCAATCAGCAGCAATTATACACAAAGCCTGCATAATCACTTCCATAAAATGCATTGGCAGTCTCTTCATCCTGGAAAAGAGCTTCTTTGGCATGGCCCATTATCACGTGTATTAAAGAGGTTAAGCTGGGGAAATCAGAGTGTGCCTACATTGAAAACTTTGCAAGTATTCTTCTACCCCATGTAGTTCTAAGGAATCAGTAGCACAGACAGGGCACAGTGGGAATAAAGCAACTATCTGGTAACTCAAAACTCATGTGTCTTCAGCTTCCAAGCTTTGCAGCATTGCTGGAACTGGAGGGTTGTTTAGCAGTGTCTCAGGGCACGCATACCGTAAGACATTTTTCTTAGTATTAATGGTAAGGTAGAAGATAGAAAAAGAAAGAAAGATAGAAAATAATCATTTGAAGAGGAACGTGTTAAAAGTCCTTCAGACTTTGGAGGCATGGAGAGACAGACTCTTTTAAGGCTTGTAGAAAAAGAAAAAAGAAAAAAGAAAAAAAAAAAAAAAACTTTGTTTGGAATACGTTAAATTATTTTTGAGCGGTAAAGAAGATCCAGGATAGAAGAGTCAGAAAGACACAGACAATTGGAAATACGGATTACAAAAGTAAAGGGTTTATTAAAATAATTTTTGCCATCAGCTCCCCAAGAATACTCAGGATCCAGGTAGCAACATCACACTCTTGCTTCAAAAAAGCCTTAGCTGAAGCATAAGATCTTGGGGTAATATCTTTCCTGCTAGTACTGGGCACAGTCAGGGAGGTTCTGCTTATTAATTCTTGCTAACAATGGGATTTAATCTTCCTCAACATAGGAATAACAAACGTTTTTCTGCTATATAATACTGTTACACCTAGCATGTATCTGCTTAAAATGACAGAAAACAGAAAATCCCTGTCAAAAAAGCAGTGCTGCTTGTCCACCACTAACTGTTCCCCTGGGTATGAAGACTGGTCAGTCAGACCAGAGAAAACCCAGAACTTGGCTATACAACACCTAAAACATCTGAAGGTAAGCAATGAGATGTTTCGACAGAAGCATGAGAGTTCAAGTGTCTTTTCACTTTTTGAGCCCAGCCTGGCCTCTTTCTGAATGAAAATATTTGCCTGGCAAGACCCTGGAGGTCCATTATTCCCTAAAGGACAGAAGTAAGGACAAGATTACCTAGATTCCAAAATCTAGGTTTGGAAATGTAAATTCTCTGCTACTCTCTATAAAAACAAAATAATATTTGGAAAGCATTTTCCACCTGTCTTATTTTTTGTGTTTCTATAGGCTCATGTGCATCAATATGAGTATATAGTTGTTAAGATCACTTTTTGCAACTGTAAGATCAAGTTAGAAAATTACTAGCATTAAAAGCTTCGTAATAGCTTAATTAAGCAAACTTCACAATCTGCAAGTCATTGGCTATATGTGGCCTCCTGAGTTCAATTGATAGACACTGTTCTTATATGTGTAAAAGATTATAATGAAGATAAATTCTCTACATGTAGAGACCAAAACAACAGCAAAAAAGAATTAGGTAAAAAATCATCCTTTACAGAGACATGCAAAGTAATTCCTTCTTACTCCTCACCACTAGGCTGTGAACACGTTCTATGATGGTGTTAGCTCAAGCAAATAAAACCCTTATCCTTACAGGGGAAAAAAAGACGTGTTCCAGAAATAGTAGCACAGGGAGGCTGTTGTTGGGCTTACTACAGTATGTTCTAGTTATTCTTTTATCACCCATCACGAAATGCACAAAATATCAGCATGTGTTTTCTCAAGAAGCCCTACATTTTAAGATCTAAAGAGAGTATCTAAGTTTCTTAAGTCAAGCATACAGGGGATAACAATTCGGGTTTAAGTGCACCCAAATGAAGTTTGTGACTTTGGCCACCCAACATATTAGCACAGTAGTTTGAATGCAGTGAAAGAAATTAATTTTCCAACAAAATATTCTTCTCTATTTCAGGGAGATAGCTTTGCTTACATAGCACTGCCAAACTAACACTCTTTTTTTTTTTAAAATCTTTTTTTTTTTTTCACTTCTGTTCTTTCCAATTGTATTTCAAATCAATACTCCTTCAGTGGAATTAATTTACTTTGTGCCCAGGTAGACAAAATTGAAAATGTAATCAATACAAAAGAAAACTTGTTTGACACATCCGGGTGATAATGACCAATGTTTTTTATTTTCTGTCCTTTTTCTCTAGAATTGCTGTGCGAGCAGCTTTAAGAATAGTACTAACATGATACAGAAAGCTGTCCCATCCATACCACTGCCCCACCTGCCAGGCACGCGTTGGTGGCACAGCAGCATTCTAAAACAAAAGAAAAGTGACAAAGGAAGGAAAGACCTTAGAGTTTAGCAGGCCTGTGAGCACTGTACTGGGAAGCTGTTATTTGATTACATTCCAATAATAAAGAGAGGCTTACTTAAGAGATAATGGCACCCTATTATTTACTGGAAGGTGCACATAATGCTCCTGGAAACATTGGAAAAAAAATTCAGACAAAGACAATCCAATTTTGCCTCCCTCCCTCAGCCAGTAAACTGTGGATCCATCAATTCTGAAGTTACTCTTCATCCCAGGAGTTCAATTCATTTCAATCCAATCCAACCCTATACAAAATGCACTAGCAAAGTATACAGATTCTGTATCATGGACAATCATCCAATTTGGGCTACTACATGACAACAAACTGTTTGAAGTCCTACAGTGTTCGCAAAGAATATCCTGTTATCAGCATTTCTTCCACACAGAGATGAGGATTCAATTAAAAATGAGTGGTTCACTTGCAGTGGCACCATGTCACAAGGGAAAAGGCAATCTCACAAGTAAACAATTGATCTAGTGGAAGACAGAATCAGAGGGTATATAACAATAAAAGTGACATGTATAAACATCTTCATCACTGGAGAGGAAAAAGTATGAGAAAATAAACATTTAAATACTTGACAATCCAACCTTTCTCAAAAGGCATGACAGCTGCAGTTGCAAATGATGGCACAACATTTTAATCAGACATCTATAAAAGCATATGAATTATTTGTCATATAGAAGTATATGTATATAATACACATATATGTATATCATTGCTTCACATCGATGTATACCTGTAGTAAAAGCACTTCCACAAATAGACAGACTAGAGGAACACAGAATCACATTGACAGTCTTCAATCCCCCATGACTTCCCATCCCAAATCTTGGTTTCCGAGCTATTCAGAATGCTGCAGAGCACTTAAAATTAAATGCAGCACAATAGGAAATTCATGACTGGGACACTAGCCCTACTTTCTCTTTGCCATTCTAGAAAACAGCAAGGTCACTCTACCACTCAGAAAGTGTGAGGATAAGTTAAGTACAAAAACATTAACCGGATTCCCTACCTTGGCTGAAAAATAATAGCATTGGAAGTGGCAATATGAAGTATTTCTACTAATTTGCTGCACTGTATTTTTGGTGACCTGAGTCACCAAATTTACATGCTTCTTGGCCTTAATGTTTACAAGTGTTTAGTCATTTTATCAGCATTTTAATTTGAATAAAATTTTCAGGACTTCCACTTCTTGTTCACAAACCTTTCAAACCACTAGATCTTTGCCAGAGCAATTTTTATAAGCATAACAAGCCTCTGGGAAATTACTGTTTTGAAGACCACAGTAACCAATGTCTCGTTATGGAGGATTTCATTTCCCAGAATGTTGATTCTCTAAGACAATCTGTATCTGGCTCTTCCTACACCCTAGCATTATTTTCTTCAATAAACCATCCCTCTGTTATTAGCATGTTTACAACCTTTTTTTTGGCATTTGCAAAGCCTTCTGAATATTCCTTATTCCAGCCAAAAGTCTAAAACTTGTTACACTGGACAGGAAATTGCTCTAGAGACTTGAAATTTAGTGTTGTTGGAAAGCCTGGAGTATTTAGATTCTGTATACATACCTTGCTGAACAATGCTCCCACAACCCAGTCCAGGTTCACTTCCTCATACTGACTGGGAGACATCTCAAGACCGCTCCTCTTCCAAGTATGGACTAGAGACACTAGAATACCTGGGAAATCCACGTGGGGAAGTAGCAGCATCCTTGTGATCCGATGATCCACTGGCAAAACAAGTTCACAATTTCTGTAAACTGCACTAAAGTAGGAAGTCTCTTGTCCTCAAGGAAAATTTAGTGCACAAATAGAGTAAGGCTTTAAGAATATTGTATTTGAATAAAACACATAGTTGTGTGTTTTATTCAAATTCATGTAGTTTATTCATGTAGTGGGAGGAGTATTACTAAAAGGAGCTCAGCTTGCAGCAAAGCAGCCAACTGCAAATTAATGTATAAATAAAGATTATCTGTCATATTCTTATGTTCTATAGAGCCAGATACCCATGGGAAAAAAAAAAAAAAAAAAAAAAAAAAAGGAAAAAAAGAAAAACACTCATGTATAAACAAAACCCCATATGCAATTAAATGTCCTGCTGGAATAGCCACTGACTGCACAGTGATAGAGGTCTGTAATTATTATGTAAAATATCAATCAAAACCAAAATGATGAATGATGGGCAGCATTTCTTTAACAGACACAACCTGTTGACAAATGGAGAATCAGTGCTGCTACTAAACAAAATATATAGAAATAGCCAATTGAAAGGAGCCTGTATAAGTCTACTATAAAAAAATCTACAAGTTTTGTAGTGATTCCATTCCCTACAGTGCAAAAGAACAAACTGCATAAAGGGAAGTTGCTCCATAAGAACAACAATGTTCTTTCATAAGAACAACTTTTCCTCTACAGGAAAAACTTGCAGGAAGCAGCTCTTTTACATAAGATCACTACATCAGGGACAGGAGATCAGGGGCAATGCCCTCACACAGGAGGTACTGGCATAATCCTTCAAAGTTACATAGCCTGAGATCCTCAGGAGAAAGAAAAAAAAAAAAAAAAAAAAGAGTTACATCAATACCAGCAGCTTTTTCTCAGCATCTTATAAAGATTCTACAAAAGTCAACTATAAAGAAGCATTCATCCTATTTCGGTGAAACCCAGGAACCCTCACCTCCTCTGATCCACAGCATGTAAATAACTGTGTGCTCTTTATTCTTACTCCTTATTCTGACACAGCTGTTTCATTCTAGCATTTTAATCTAGGCAGCATGGAATTTCAAAAAAAAATAAAAATAAATAAAAAAATAAATAAAAAAAGAGCATTTGGTCAAATACTCACTCAATATTATGGAAACCAAGCCATTTTCAAAATATGTGTGTTCGCATGGATGAGAATTTGGAAACCCCAAAATATCGTTAGAGAAGACATCCTTATAGTACTTCTTGCCCTAAAAAAAATTGTATGAAAGTTTTCTAACTCTGCAGATTGATTCTGAAGGCTCTAGGAATTGAGGCAGTTCAGATAACAAAATGGAAAGTACAGGCAAATTGATTTACCTCATTAATTTACATAATCACCAGTAAATCTAGCTCACAACAAAGAGGAAATTGCAGAAGGTTTCTAATGAGTGAAACATTACTCATTATGTGGAATAACATAAAGCTTTATAAAACAAACAACAGCAACAAATCTGACTACCTTAATGGTGGGATTGTTAACACAATTGTTATTAAACCTCTCTGGTACTTCCCTTTCTTCAATTTCCTATAGCCTTGCTGATTTTCACTTAAATGCAGATAGAGCCTGCCAGGGTAGCATTGTCGTAACTACTGGTTCATTCTTTCTCCTCCTGCTCTTCTCTCTGTTGTCCACTGCACATCTTCCAGATTGTACATTAAATGAGACATAAGTTTGGCAGAGACAGCCATTCTATGATTCTACGATATGACGTGATAGACCACAACCCCTTTTGCAAAAGAATACTAATTAAGCCTCAAAGCAGCCCATCTTCTGCACAGAAAGAAACAATCTTTCTGTAGAAAAATATCCAATCACATCATCAAGGGCTTAATAAAAACATCTCCTAATTTTTATAAGAGTAATATGTTCTTTTCAACATCATTTCTCATACAATTACTGTACCTTACTGTGAGTACCATTCTGCAGACAAAACAAGCACCACTGTCTTCAAAAAGCAAGATGAAAAACACTTTCAATATGCAGCTGCAGGAAACAAGTTTAAAAATATATCTTAAGTACACAATGATCAATAATCCCTGTTTTTCTCTACTCCTATCCATTATATCAGCAACTACTCACTAAAATGTGTTTGCCTGGGAGACTTTTTGTATTCCCATTGGTACTTTAGGGATTTTCCAATATTCTTTACTTCGTTTTCTCAGAGATGAAAGCCTTATAAGAAATTACAACTTTACAGCAGATTGTTCCTCTACGCCCTAAATATTCTTTTCCACATTAGCTATGCCCAAAAGAACAAAGGACCCAGTGGTTTAGTGGCTTGACTTGCAGCTCTAGCTTTCGGGAACAGCCAGCCAGCAGCAACTAATGAGCAACTAAGCACTGCCAGTACCAGCCCAGAATTAGTACAACAGTGTGCAACCACTGATGGAAGCTCCCGCAGGATCCCCACTCCCAGGCACAACAGGAAGCAAGCCAGTGAAAGCCACTAACACAGCACCAGCAACCCAGGTATGGGATCAGGTACATGCCCTGTCCTTGGAAATTCTGGCACGTGGTTTGGGGAAGTTGGCTTCCTCCTCATTAAATTGTCACAACATGATCCCTAAACTGCATTTCTTGGCTCTCATGGAGATGTTACTTGTCCACATCCAAATCACACCATGGCTAAAAGAACACTTACATTTGCAATGTCCATGCATTTCATTTTGGTATTTTCTACTGCTACTGTCCTCCTAATACTTCAAATCTTTGCAACAGAGTGAGAGGATCAACAAACACCTAAATACCTCATAAAATTAACTAATCATTACATACAGAAAAGTTATGATTAGTGGATATTCCACAGCCATCCCATTGCAAAGAACAATATTTGTTAAACAAGGTTTGAAAATAAACAAGTTCATGGAAATCAGGATAATATTTTCCTGCTTGGCATAACTTTTCGGATAACTACGTTTTTTTCCTGTGTAAAAATTGCAATATTGTGCCAAACTCTTAAGAGCAGATGGGTCTGTGAGATTTGTAATGATGTTGTCCTATAATATTTTTCAGGAAAGGAGAGGGTAAACAGGTTTAATTTACAGGGCTACAAGTTGTCAAGTTTAGGTCTTATTTTAGTCTGCTGGGATCCAACAGCATTGTCTTTATATGTCATCAACAGTATATTTCCAGTCAGCCTGTGTTATAAATGGCTCAGGATTCAAATTAGAATTTAATGAATTAGAAGTAGTAATGAATATGTATTAGTCTAGGAGCATAAAAATCAGTTGCTTGATGTAATTGGGGTGCATCCTGGTGGAGCGGAGACTCCTGGTGCACCCAGCGCTGTTTGCTTACCTCTATTCCTTTATATCCTTTAATAAATCCTATTTTTCATTAAAGGTCACTTAGTGAAGTCTGAACTTCTCCATATGGAATTTTCCTAGGTTAGCAATTAGAGACTGTTCACACAGGGAAGGAAGCATCTTAAGAAGAAGCATGGGAGAGGTATTTTTAAGCTGAACAGTCACCACCTTTCTCAGCTAGATGAGTGGAGTGTACAGATCATCTCTGTGCTGTTCGGGAGATGCAGGAGGGGTGGATCTCTCACAACTTACAGGAGAACAGCCATCTGTGGCCATGCTTCTCCCTCCAAGCACAAAGTCCCAGTGGCTTTACACAGGTTCTGGATCAGAACCTCCATCTGGGGAGTTTCTCAACTCTCATTATGTGATTTGTATGGCCAGATAAGTTTTCTTAGTGGTAAACAGAGATAGTTAATTCTATTGCAAAATTCCCCTTATTATAACATTAAAAGGTAAGGAATAGGTATAGTGGTCCAGTAACTGAGAAGCAATTGCAAAGGCAAAAAAAATCATTTGCATTTTGGGCAATCAGATGCCTTTAACAGGAAACTGTTTACACAAAATGTACCAGATCCATTGGACTGGGGAAGACAAATTAACCAGTGACGTTAACCATATTATTTCTCAGCACGAGCTAAAAATAATAGTTCACATCACTCAGAACAGACTCATTTTCATTTATTTTTGCCTTTAAGCATAATAGCACAATATCCCCCAGTATGAATACCCATTAAAAAATATATATGTTGCTCCATTTTAAAGCTTAACAATTGTGTGGTACAGTTACATCCTTGTTATATTCTGTGAAATGATTTTCACCTGCATTTTTTTCCTCATTATTAAGTTTCAATGTCTCGCTATTTATTTAGAAAAGTTTGACACATAGCCTCTTCATGAATTGTAAGCTTCATGGTTGTATTCATGAGAATATTTTTGATTATATAGATTAAATAAGAAAGTTACTTACAATACAATATTGAAATGCAAATTCTGCTTCACCTTTGCAGCTGGTGGAAATTCTCCATAGGTGTAAGAAACCCGGAAAAGAGAGCAAATTATTCCCAGCTGCATCCTGATGCACTTTCATTTAATGACTTAGGTTCTAAAACACATCTACGTTTCAAAACGGACAAGCACTCAGCAGTTCTTACTGATTTATTGATGTAAACAGGGATTTTTGACACCAACTTACCAAGTGATACAACAGCTAATAGCTCCAAAGTGGGACCATGTCCCTGTGTTTTCATTACTGCTGGGAAGGCAGGCAGAGGAGACAATAGGCATCTGGGAGGTGGCACAAGGGACACACCAGACAATGGCACAGTTCAATCTCCATCACTTTGGAGAATTGCACACTTTTTCTGCTGTCGGGTCACAACAAGTCCATGGCAAGTCATTTCTGGCCACAGGCATTGGTTTTGAAAACTGAAGGGAGGAACAAACAGCAGATCTCTCCTCAGCAGAACCCCACACAGAAAGACTCCAGGTGATGAGAAGACAGCACAGATCGATGGCATTACAACTGCTATGAACTGAGATGAATTCAGAAACTCCTGCCACATCCCTGACTAGCAAGGAATGACTGTGTGTCACAAAGTGCATCCATGACAGGGCTTCACACGGATCCCCCACAGAGTATATGAAACACATGCGGATCACACCAAGGAGGTTGTTCTCAATGGAAAACACATTGGCTAATAGTGGAGCATCCCCCGAGAAAGTGTTTGGTGCAATGCATTCCCACCTTCCACCAGGCATATCAAAGCAGAGCGACTGCCTCTGCTCCTCCCTGGACCTGAACCTTACCTGTTATCCTGATCCCATGGGGCCATAGCTCCACTGGCAGGGTGCTCCTGCACTGCACTGCAGGAGAAGGACACCTTTGGCATGGCCAGTGGAAAGGCAATAACGTTAACACTGTGCTCTCTTCACAGCTACTGTTGAATGTGAACATTCTGCAAGAGAAAGGATTTAATCTTCCCCCATAATTCTCTCTACATACTGATATAAACCTTCCTGATTTGTAGAGGCATAAAACCATCCCACAATTAAGGAAATACTTATTTTCAGAGAATTACAGTTTTAAACACGAGGTGGAATATGATTGTGGAGGAACTTGTTCTGCTTATCCAGCAGGTATATTGCATTTTAAAAGGAGAAACCACTTGCTTCTGCTGGAGTAGGATATCGGCTGGATACAACAAACATTTCTCCTTTGTTTCATTGGGTTTGGGTTCAAAACCATTGATGGAAACAAAGCCAGTAGATAAGAAGTACAACATTTTCTGAAGACTAAAGAAACTGGAGAAAGGACTTCAAGAACTACTAAAGAGGCAACAAGCAAAAAAGAAAAAGAAGCATCAAATTAAAAGGAAACTCACAGGAAAAGAATAAGTCACAGAAAGGGCAAATGGAAAAGAGAAGCTGTTCAGAAGTGAAATTCAACTCATTTAATTTCTGGTGTTTATAATACAGATATGCCCAACTGCATTGCCTATCTTCCCTGTACACTCAAAGGAGAGCTGGTGATAATCCCACCAGTGCAGCCTAGCCTGGCCATTGTGGAAGTACACTCTAGGATGAGATGAATCGCACACACATTTCACTTGCAGCGCTGTCCACCTCCTAACTGATGAAAAAGTATGACCTGTACATAAAGTCATAGGATGGTTTGGGCTGGAAGGAAACTTCAAGACCATCCAGTTCCAACTCCCTGACATGGGCAGGGATACCTCCCACTAGATCAGGTCACTCAGGGAATTATTTAGGCCCAGGTATTATTTAATGCATTTGTAACATTGCTGATACTGCAGCGTATGAGAAATAACAGCATGACTACACTCCAGCCTAGAGACAAACATAGTCTTAAATTGTTACTCTACTAAAGGAGCCCTCATTCACCCATGGAGTTCTCCATCACCCATTTACTGCCACATTATGATTCTTCTGTGTCATCATGAGGGCCCTGGAGGGCAATATCTCAGTTAAAAACTCGCTCAGTACACCTTCATCTCCACCCAGAATTTTCAGTTCTAAAAGGTAGGTGAAATTTTATACTTCAAGGCTTGTCTGTGGAAAATCTCATTGTCAAAAAAAAAAAAAAAAAAAAAAAAAACAGTATTTTTATGGAGAAACCTAACAATGACAAGAAAAAAAAATCATCTCTATAAGTAATATTTTTTTTAATGAAACTTCCCATTTCAAACTGTTTCCAAATGTATTGTCTATTGAATATGTATATTCAAACAAAATATGCAGTTTCAATATTCTATTGAATTCTATGTATATTCAATAGAATATTGAAACTACATATTTTGTTTGAAAAAAAAAGTCTGAATTATGCATTTAAAGATTCTTTATTCAAAACATTTTTTTATTCCCTGAAGCATTCAGATACTCTGGCTTTCCATTCCAATTTGAAAGGCAGATGAAATTTCAATATGTCCCAAATGGTGAAAACATTGTTTTCCCAGCCCACTGTGTACAGTTAACCAAAACCAGTTCTTTTCTTACCAAGGTCAGGTCTTTTGAACAATAGGAATTATGACATCCTCCTTTTTAGTTCTGAAAAAAAAACTAAGATGGGCAATTGCTATAAGCGTTTGTAATAACTTACAGAGAGTAGGCAACACAGCCAAAGCTCAGATGCCAAATGACTGACTCCCATTTTTCTTGCAGTCACCAAGAGACCGATCAATGACTACTTTTTTTTTTGCTACTCCAAGGTGCTGGGACAAATATAATCCTTCCTCCCTACTGGCAACCACACCACAGAATTGCACAGTAGATGGTGTCATGATTCATGTACAGAAGGAACAAAAAAAAAGCAGGAAAGGAAAGATGTCCTTATTTCATTGAAGCCAAAACCCAAATACTCACAATGGTTCCAACTCAGTATTTTATTAATGAAAAGACAATTTACATTCATACATATGCCCAGAAGGGACTGTTAGGCTCCTTGAGTTGAGTACCCCGTGGTCACGGAGAAGCATGTCACAGATGTGGATCCAAAGAGTCAGTACATGTCAGCACATGTTACAGTTATGTTCCCCAGTATCACAGAATCACAGAATCACACAGAATTTCCTAGGTTGGAAGAGACCTCAAGATCATCGAGTCCAACCTCCAACCTAACGCTAACAGCCCTCCACTAAACCATATCCCTAAGCTCTACATCTAAACGTCTTTTGAAGACTTCCAGGGATGGTGACTCCACCACTTCCCTGGGCAGCCTGTTCCAGTGCCTCACAACCCTTTCAGTGAAGAAGTTCTTCCTAACATCTAACCTAAAACTCCCCTGGCTCAACTTAAGCCTATTCCCCCTCGTCCTGTCACCAGGCACGTGGGAGAACAGGCCAACCCCCACCTCGCTACAGCCTCCCTTGAGGTACCTAAAAAGAGCGATAAGGTCACCCCTGAGCCTCCTCTTCTCCAGGCTGAACAAGCCCAGCTCCCTCAGCCGCTCCTCGTAGGACTTGTTCTCCAGAAGTATTGTTTTATATAAATTTTCCTTTCAGGGAAAATAAAATAAATAAATAAGTAAATAAATAAAAATAAAACAATAAAAAACATATGAGATGTTCTATTTTTTTGCACTTTTGCACATTTCAGACAGCTTTGGCAATGGCACACAGGGAGTAAGACTATCTACTTTCTATACGGGGACTATATGCAGCCTATACTCCTGATGCACAGCATGAGTCTCCATTCAAGGACAAACAGGAATGTAGCTGCGAACACACCAGCCACTGCTGTTCGTTGCTTTTCCTCATCTGCCCTGGGCTGAAAGCACAGGGCTGAAGTGCTACACTAATGCAGAGGCAAGACACAAAACACAGATTGTTCCTACAAGATGGGCTGATATTTAAATGTTACAAACTCCACTGTGAGATGGAAAATGGACTTCAATAGCTTTAAAATTGAATAACAAGAGTAAAAATAATAATAAAGATCTCTTTGTGAGAAGATGTTCTATGAATGTGTTTTAAAACTTCACTATGAAAAAACATCACCCTTCATACTCTTGAAGTGCACATGCAGCAACAGCGAAGCAAAACTGGTTATCAAACTCAAAATATAGTAAAGGCAATAGATCACATGACAACAGTTTCAGAAAACAGCAAAATACGCAGGGATAGGATAGTTCACTGCATCTTTCAAACTAAATAATTTTGCAGCAATTTGCTATTAACCTTCTTTAATTTCCATTTACACAGTTAACTCTCACTTATCAGAACTACTGCACATAGCAGCATCTTCCTTTCCTACTGAAAGCACTGGAAATGAATGCTAATCTTCTCATTCACCTATGTCCCTTCATTTGACAGTGTTCAAATAAAAAGTTGAGCCAGCTGCTAAGCAATGGGAATGAATGATGTTTTCAGCAATGCTATCTGGCAGTAAGGAAGGGGAGCCAAACAGTTTACTGGTAAAAATCTGTTCGTCCAGAGCTGGCTTCCAAAGAGTGGGGTACTTTAAATGTTAACAAGAATCCAGTGAATTTGGGAACTTAACTGCAGTGTGTTTACATGACTTAGAAGTAACATAACTTACTGACAAGGTTACAGCTTCAACTGCAGACACTGCAGGGCTTACTTACCATATTTTCATGATTTTACATACCAGTTATCCAAAGAAATTCCACAACAGCAGCAGGTGTGCAGGCTCCATTAAAACAACAAGTCAAAATAAAGGGAATAAATCATTCAGTGATAGACAGGCAGATAAAACAGATTTTTAAAAAGCATTCAGTCTCAACATATTTCTGATACTGCTGAAACAAAAGGTGAAATTATCAATGGCAGGCATGAGAGTAACAATAAATTTTCTCTTGAGTCTTTAGAAAAATCACCTTATTTATCCCAGCACTTTAGGGGTTAAACAGCCCCCAAGCCTCCTTTTCTAAATTTCAAATAGAAATATATATTATTTTTTTCCTAGACAATTTGTAGGTCCCCACTTTACTTTATGCAATTAGTTTATTCACAAGAAAATATTTTTCAGCATGCTAATTTATTTTTTTTCACATAAGCATTTTCAGAACTGAATTCCTTAGCCTAAAACAGGAAGAATTATGTAGCCAGTCAATTTTATATTAATTATTTGACTTTAATATGCAGAGACATTATTGACTAAGTATCAACATCCATATATAATGGTTCTTATTAGACTATGGAATCAAGGTCACAGCATCAATCTACTATTGATAATCAGTTTTCCAGAGTTCACAAGAAAAAAGAAAAAGTGGCAAGACATTAAGAATAGCATGCAAACATGAACTTTCTTCATGGAAACAATTTTCAAAAGCCAACATTTTCTTCCTTCTATTCAAAATGGTTCATAAATCTGTCCTTGATGTGTCAAGAATTCAAAAATCAATCATGTTTCATGCTTTGGTAAATTTTCACATTTCTGCAGGGAAGAAACTCTTCAGTAAAGATGTATTCTCATCTTTGTATAGATGGCAAACAACTGCTATTTTGTGTAGTGTGTGGTTTCAGTCTACAACAATTTATCTTTATCACCCAGAAATGCTTGACAATGCAGGACACCATTAATCCTGATTTCAAACTGGCAGATAATTTCACACATACAGTGAACTTTGGCAAAGTATATCTCATTACTACTAATTTTATGGTTCATGTTACCACTTCTTTAAATTACCTTAATTTTTTAAGAGCTAAGGTTAATGGTCTGTTTAGAGTTCTGATTTTGAGTTTAAAAAATATTTTTAAACTGGAAAATGGAAATTTACTTAAATATAATAATCAGTTAATAATAAATACTTGACTCCCTATAAATGGCTGGGCTTCTTATTCTTTGTCTACTTTAAAATTTGTACATATATATGTCCACACATATCTTCTATTTTTGCCACTAATGAACTTCTTCACACACTTCTTAACTACCGTATATTCTTTGTCTATAATACACGAATATTTGTTCATGCTGTACTAAACAACTCTGAATTTGGGAGATGCTAAAACCAGGAACTGAGCTTTTCAGCAGGAATCTCTATTTAGTGTTGTATCTGAATACTCTATAAATTATAAAGACAAACTTCCACCTCAGAAGAAAAGCATTTGTTGTATGTTTAAGTGACCTACTGCAGGTAAGAATAGAAAAAATAACAATTCTGTAGCAACCAAGGCACTTCCTGAGTCACTTAGAACAGTAACAACCACACAAAACAGGTTCCAGCAGGATGTCCTGTTCATCTTCTAGTGAAAGGCAGCTACAAGTTTCTGTCTGTCTGCCCTGTTCTGAAATTCAGGGACAGACACATCACATTGTTCTGCTACAAAATGTTCCAAAGCTTCATCATCCGTACCACTAGAAAGCTAAACACTAGTAAGAACACCTCGTCCTTCCTATTTGTTTATTTATTTGTGCATGTTATTCGCATTTATTTTTATATACTGGCTCTTTTAGCCAGCCTTCTGTCCTTACTCAAAGCTCTCCTCATCAGATCAGAATTGGGTGAACAAAGCTACCCTGTCTTTTGTGGGGGAAGCAGGCTTAAAAATGACAAATAATGTGATGGGAGAGCTCATGTCTAGTTCATTAATCCCAATTGTCCCCTATGCACAAATTAACTTACTCCTCTCCTGTCTTACCTGGTCTGTACTTGAGCCAGCTTGCTACCACTCAAACTATAATCCTAAGTGATGCCTAGTCAATCAATCAGCAGCTTTTGTGAAATGAAACAGCATTACAGATTCTGGACATCATCCATAAAATAAAATTACTGCAACAAAAAAAAAACCCACCTCATTATCTCCTGAAAAATCCTCCACAAGCCTTCAGAAGAAAATGAGCAGGAGCTTGGGTAGGACAGGTATCCATGCTGCCTGTGTGATCTCCTCCCCTGCAAGCAAAGCCTATGATCACAACAACCAACACACAATACACTGCCCTCCTCCACTTATTTGTCATACCCCTCAAGCACAATGACACCTGTTCCTGTTCTGGTCTACAATGGGGTCAATTTAACCTTATGTTTAACATTCTCAAAGTCATACAGAGTACTGAAAATTATCACCACCAGTACACAGTCAGTAGTGTTGCCAAAATGAGAGAAATGTGAGGCAATCACAGTATCATACCATGAACTGAAATGCAGCCAAGAAATCAAGGATTTTTTAAAAACTCAAGGACTTTTGTTAACTACTTTGTCAATGTCAGTATATAACCTTTTCCAAAAACCAAGGGTCTGCAACCAGAGTCATTATCAAGCAACGTGCCTCATCAAGCGCCTGCTGAGCACAACAGATTCTTTAAAACAAGTCAGTCCACTGCTATGTCAAACAGAGGTGGTCTAGAAATACATCCATCATATTCTGCTCCTGAAGCATTAGTCCACTATACCTCATAAACTTTAAAACTCTCAGAAATGAAGCTGGCCTAAATTCAACAGAGAAAACATTTTCCCTGCTTTGCTTCCCATGTTAAATGCTTCATGATAAACCTTGAAAAATCCTTACCATGTTACCTCTGATTTTTTTTTTTTTAATTTTTTTTTTAAGCTACAAACTGACCAGCAAATAAGGGTGTTTGGCACAACCATAAAAATATATAACAAATCAAGCCTAAAAGGATCTGGAAAACAGGTATACAAATGAAACAGGCTTTAAGGATAAACAAATGATTCTCCCAAAAGCTTGACAAATTTGAAAGCTACAAGTTTGTATAGGAATGGTAACATTTCAGAAATTAGCTGAAAAATATGTTCACAATGAACAGATTTTTTTTTCCAGTTCATAATTGAAATGTTATGGCATTTTCACCTATGCCTAATGACACAGAGTCCAAATAACCAGCTGTATTTCACTTTTTGAACAGAATGTTCCCAGGAACAAAAAAGCCAAGCTGTTTCTTTGTCTGAACCCAGCTGCTGATAAGAACATCTAATTCTCAATTTCACTGTCTTCTTAGAGGGTATATTTCAGTGACAAAAGCAGCTTCTTCATTTGCTTTCTCTACTTCATTGCTTCAACAGAGATTTACAAGTGCAATAAAGCACAGGGTCTTGTTCACAGGAACACCTCTCTGTTAAATCATCGTGGCATTTTCCACAATAATACTGGAAAATATTGGTTTCTATATGTGGAAATCAGCAAATAGCAGCTGTGGTTCTTTTTCCTCATAAACCCTTTATGCATATAATTACATTATTTATCAGGATTGATTTTGCTTCTCCACCAATTTATATATTACATGTTAGTGGAAAGAACAAATTAGAAATGCAAAGAATCCATATGTTAGTGTTACAGTTTGCTTTATCTACAGTGTTACAGATTCCCTTCTGGTTCCTAATTGATTTCATAATTTGCTTGGATGCACAAGAAACTGACTTCATAATGAGCTTCTGGGAGTCAATATTTCTATACAGTATATCTGAAATGCCAAGAACTAAGTTAAAGATATTTCAGAAAACTCCTGCAATCTAGTGTGCAATACAGCACAGTTTAAAATTAATAGGCACAGTTACTATAAAAATTCAGTTCATTTTCACCTATAATTGAATACTGCACAGCAGTCTAAAGGTAAAGCTACCTGGTGTCTGTAACTTGCTTCTGTAGGATCACACCTCACTCTCTTCTGTTGTGTCTCAGTTGGTAATTCTCAACTGCAACTCAAGTATAATTCTAGCTTCCTAATGCCAACAAACTGTTCTTTTAGTAGCTTTCCCAACAAGGCTTTCCTCTCAGAAAGGGAAACTGAACCGGAGAATGGTTTGCACTGGAAGCTGGACATCTCTCAGCATTACTATAACAAGTAGTCTGCTGTCCCCCTCAAACATAAGTCCCAAGCACTGTAAAAGAAGCCTTTAGGGAGGTAAGGAGAGCAGCCTAAAAGAAAGCATGGCTTGAGATGCTAAGTAAAGGCAATACAACATCATTTCAGATTATTATCACATTAAAGTCACAAGAGTCCATTATTCTTTCTACTAAAGTACTTCCACAGCAACCTCACCTCTGAGGTCACCATAAAAACTTAGTATTTTCTGCATGGAAAACTTTTCTCCCATTTGTTCCAAATTTGTTTCTCATTAATTTCTATTTGCACTTACTTGTTGTGTTTAAATTGGGCTGTTATTATAGATGAAAATAGCATAGATTCAGCAAACAGCAGGGCACAAGGAACCTGCCTTCTTCATATTAGTTTCAAAGGCCTCCTAGATTACATTCTTCAATGAATACTCAACACACTGTTTTGATCTTGTATTAACAGACACAAACCTCCATTTCCTCAATATCAAAACCCAGACCTTCATCATATCTGAATTTCAGCAAAGTTCTTCTTTGGTAATCAATCAAATTGGGAACCCAATTTGAGGTAGCCCTATTAAGGACTGTTTGGATTGTCTAGACCTTAATAATGGCAACAATAAGTTTGATCCGGCAACGTGCCCTTGTGGACAAGAAGACCAGTGTCATCCTGGGGCTCATTAAAAAGAGCATGGCCAGCAAGTCAAGGAAGGCTATCCTCCTTCTCTGCTCTGCCCTGGTGAAGCCACATCTGGAATACTGTGTCCAGTTCTGGGTTCCACAGTTCAAAAAAGGTAGGGATTTTCTAGAGAGTGTCCAAAGGAGGGCCACAAAGATGATCAAGGGCCTGGATCATCTCCAGTACAAGGAAAGGCTGAGAGACCTGGGCCTGTTCAGCCTGGAAAAGAGAAGACTAAGAGGTAATCTGATCAATGTTTATAAATATCTAAAGTGTGTGAGACAAATGGATGAGGCCAGTCCATTTTCATTTGTGTGCAGTGAGAGGACAAGTGGCTATATCCAAAAACTGAAACACAGGAAGTTCCACACAAATGTGCATAAGAACTTCTTTACAGTGAGGGTCACAGAGCACTGGAGCAGGCTGCCCAGAGAGGCTGTGGAATCTCCTTCTCTGGAGATATTCAAGACCTGCCTGGACACTTTTCTGCTCAGCCTACTGTAGGGAACCTGCTTTTAGCAGGACGGTTAATCATCTTTAGCAGGACTTAATCATCTCCAGAGGTCCCTTCCAAACCCTATGATTCTGTGATTCTGTAAGTGTTTATGGGTAAGAATCAGGGGGGAGTCCAATAAGGTAGATGTCATTGTGGAAGTCTGCTATAGACCACCCAACCAGGATGAAGTGGCAAACAAAGTATTCTATAAGCTGCTGGGAGAAGTCTCACAATTGCTAGCTCTTGTCCTCATGTGGGATTTCAACTTACCAACTGTCTGCTGGAAATACAACACAGTCTAGGAGGTTCCTGGAGTGTGTGGAAGATAAATTCCTGACACAGATGGTGAGTGAGCCAGCTGGGGATGGTGCCCCACTGAACCTTTTGCTTGCGAACAAGAGAAGGACTTGTGGCTGATGTGAAGGTTACAGGCCATCTTGGGCATAGCAATCATGAATTAATAAGAGTGCTTGAAAAAGAAACTCTTGGAAAAGAAGGGTGGTTAGCCAAACTGCCACACTGAACTTCTGGAGGGCAGAATGTGGCCTGGTAAGGAGACTGGTTGGAGGAGTCCCTTAGGAGGCAGTCCTGAAGGGCAAAGGAGTCCAGGAAGTCTAAACGCTCTTCGAGAATGAAATCCTAAAGGTGCAGGAGCAGGCTGTCACCATGTGCCAAAAGATGAGCCAGTGGGGAAGCAGACCAACCTGGCTGGACAGAAAGCTTTGGCTAGAGCTCAAGAAGAATAAGAGAGTTTATGACCTTTGGAAGAAGGAGCATGCCATTCAGGAGAACTACACAGACATCATGAGGCTGTACAGGGACAAAATTAGAAAGGCCAAAGCCCAGCTGGAGTTCAACCTGGCTACTGCTGTTAAGGACAATAAAAAATATTTTTATTAATACATAATCAAGAAAATGAGATCTAAGGAGAATCTTAATCCTTTAATGGATGTGGGAGGAAACATAGTGACAAGAGATGAGGAAAAGGCTGAGGTACTTAATGCCTTCTTTGGCTCAGTCTTTAGCAGCAAGACCAGTTGTTCTCTGGGTACTCAGCCCCCAGTCTGGTAGATAGGGACAGGGAGCAGAATGAAGCAGAATAATCCAAGAGGAAATGATTAGTGACCTGCTACTCCACTTCGATGTACACAAGTCTATGGGGCCAGATGGGATACATCCAAGAGTAATGAATGAGCTGGTGGAGGTGCTTTCACCAAGCTGCATTCCATCATTTATCAGCAGTCCTGGCTATCAGGGGACTGGTGGCTAGCAAATGTGACACCCATCTACAAGAAAGGCTGGAAGGAGGATCCAGGGCCTGTCATGGTGACCTTGGTGCCAGGGAAGCTGATGGAGCAGATTATCTGGACTGCCATCACACAGCACTTACAGGATAACCAGGCGATCGGGCCCAAACAGCAAGGGTTTATCAAAAGTAGGTCTCTTGCTTGACAAACCTGATGTCTTCTATGGCAAGGTGACACACTTAGTGGATGAGAGAAAGGCTGTGGATGTTGTCTACCTACACTTTAGTAAAGTTTTTGACAGTTTCCCACAACATTCTTCTGGAGAAACTGTCTTCTCATGGCTTTGAGACAGGTGTATGCTTCACTGGGTAAAAAATCTGGCTCAGTTGCCAGGTCCAAAGAGTCGTGGTGAATGGAGTCAAATCCACTTGGAGGCCTGTCACAAGTGGTACCCCCAGGACTCAGTACTGGAGCCAGTTCTCTTCAATATCTTTGTCAATGATCTGGACAAAGGGATCGAGTGCATCCTCAGTAAGCCTGCAGATGACAACACCAAGCTGGGAGGAAGTGTTGATCTGCCTGAGGGTAAGAAGGTTCTACAGAGGAATCTGGATATGCTGGACCAATGCTCCAAGGCCACCTGTATGAGGTTCAACAAGGCCAAGTGCTGGATCCCACACCTGGGACACAATAACCCCCTGCAACACTACAGGCTGAGGGAAGACTTGCTGGAAAGTTGCCCAGCAGAAAGGGACCTGGAGGTATTGGTGGACAGCCAGCTGAATATGAGCCAGCAGTATGCTCAGGTGGCCAAGAAGGCCAACAACATCCTGGCTTGTACCAGGAATAGCGTGGCCAGCAGCACCAGGGAAGTGATTGTCCCTCCATATTTGACTCTGGTGAGGCTGCAGCTCAAGTACTCCTTTCAGTTTTGGGCCTCTCACTACAAAAAGGACTTTGAGGTGATGGAGTGTGTCCAGAAAAGGTCCAGAGGAGGGCTAGGAAGCCAGTGAAGGGTCTAGAGAATAAGTCTTATGAGGAGTAGCTGAGGGAACCAGGGTTATTTAGCATAGAGAAAAGGAGGCTCAGGGTAGACCTTATCACGCTCTACAACCACCTCAAAGGAGGTTGTAGCTGGGGGGAGGAGGGTAAATCAGCCTCTTCTCCCAGACAACAAGCAGCAGAACAAGAGAAAATGGCCTCAAGCTGTGCCAGGCGAGGTTTAGTTTGGATATTAGGAAAAGTATCTTCATTGAAAGGGTGGTGAGGTACTGGAACAGTACACACCGTTATAGCGTTACATAAACGCACTCATTTTTATAGACATGCCAAAGACAGCACTCAGAATCATGTATGTTTATTTCATGACCTTGTCTCTGGTCAAATAGGAATAAACCTAAAATAAATCAAAGCATAGACAAGGTCTTTCTGTTAGTAGCATTCTTTTTTAACCAGGGGGGAAAGATCCAGATAACCTCGATAAATAAACACTTAAATAAAGTCAGGGGGGTTCAAATTAGAGAAGAATGGACAAGTGACTACAAAAAAGCTACATCTAGAAGGTCAGAAGTCAGGGTGACGGTAAACTCAACCCAGAAATAAGATACTTTAATGATATGAGTAGAAGAACAAAAAAGCGAAGCAACTATTCATGTGAAGGAATTTAAGATAACTAAACATTTTGATCTATTTTTCAAGTGAGGTGAGTTCACCCCACATTAGGCAAAAGCAAAACTGGAGAATTTAATGCAATGAAGGAAAACTGGGGAACCAAGTAATTCCCATCCCTGCATTAAACTGCAAATTGAGACTCAAATATTTCTCCCTTATTTGTCAGCAAGATTCCTGTCTAGAAACAGCAAACATGACACTAATGGCAAAAAAAGGAACATAAAACACAGAAAATGAACTAGAATTAGTCTTGCTGAATCTCATAAAACAATCCCCTACAATGTACCACACAGCAAACTATTCATCTGGAAAAGCCAGCTCAATAAAAGAATTGTGAGTTGGTAAGGAACTAAGCAAAGGAGAAAAGATGTGCTGTGCAAGGAGTTTTATAGTCCAAAATAAATCAGGTTGCATGAAGATGGATGGATTATAAGAATTGTGTGTTCTTATTAGAGGTAAAGCATGTAGAAGTATGCTAATGACATTTGCTGAAGTCACAACGCTCAGAGGCATTTTCAGCACAGATGAGGACTGAAACACCATACCAAGAGCACTGGGCAGTGGAACATTAAGCACCATTGTTCCACTGCTCAAATGGAGAAGAGAAACTTCTGTTACAGGATATGGCTTTATCTGTGGGAGGGGGAAGAGCAAGCTGCGTAACCAGAGAGTGATTATGAATCACTGGAGAGCTGGGGGAAAAATACAAGCAATTCTAAGGGATATCAATCATGGATTTCCTTCAGAGAACAAGTTTATATATGAGAATATTAAAGCTTGTTTCTTTCAGGAAATATTAGTACCTCTCTACAGAATAAAACACTGAGGTTGTTTGATCAAAATTCACAGAAAGTGTTTTTAACTGAACATACACACATACTTCATGTATGTTCAGTTAAAAGCACATTCTGTAAATTTTGGAGGAACAATAAATTTCTCATATGAAGAAAGAAACAGAGCTAGGTGTGATAATCCAGCCAAATGACAGCAGAATGAGACCACAGATTTTACTCAGAGATGCCCGTGTGGATTATAAGGGAGGAAAAGTAATGTTTATGGCTAATTTGCACTCCAGCTAAATGTATGCATATTAGCCACAGAAGTAAAAATGTTTTTGACTGTTCTGACTAATAACAAGTCTGGCAATCAAACTAGCTTCAGACTGCATTTGAAAACTTTATGAATAAGATTATGCGACTGACGTCTTCAAAAGTGGGGACTGGACTCGTTTGAAAACTGGGGGTTCTCTTGCTCTGCACCTTGTTCAAGTGGAACAATTAAGATAGATTTTATATTACATAAAGTCTAGATGAAGTCTTGTGGAATCCCATGTGTTCCAATTGATATTCTTTGTTCTATGACAGTTCAAAGGAGCAACAGTAGGGATTCAGAGAGGGGGCACTGACCCACAGTTTGCAAACATCTTTCTTTAGGACTGCCTCAAGAATGTTAGCAATCTGAACTGGGATACAGGATAGAAGGAAAAAGGGGAGAAAGCACAGCATTATTTAAAGTGAATGGGGTTTGTATGGAAGAAGCAAAAGAGGAACAGAAGAAGAACAAAGCAGGAAAAGAAACTTCACAATGAAGTTACCTAGGTAAGGGTTTTTAACCTGCTCAGAGGTTGAAGGACCTTTGCTGTTATGAGGAAAGAAACATCTTTATAGTAATCATGGCAACAAGCTTCATCTTCATTCTTTGTGAATACACACTTAAAAAAAAAAAAAAAAAAAAAAAAAAGGAATAAACAAAGCTGCAAACATAAATAAACATTTTAACAGCAGTTTCTCCTTCTAGGAGGAATGACCTATAATTCATATTCTGCAAAGTCAGATGTAAAGAGGTAACAATATCTCAATTCTCATTATTCATACATATTCTTTAAGAATATCTAGGAATTTATATTTAAGAATATTTATGCTGACCTATACTTATGTACAGCAAGTAAAAACAGCTACTCGTGTGCTACCCTGATGCAAAGGGTTTTTTTTATTGCAGATCAACAGAATATTAAATAATTTTATATCACTTTTTGTAATTCTTCAGCATGGTGCAAAATTTACCTCCAAAATGCCAAAAGACTTGGCTTCCAGAAGCAATTTTATACATTCATAGCAGGTTACAGAACAATGTAGTCAGAAAAAGCACACAGACTTTGTCCTTCTGACAGAGAACTATTTTGCATGTCTTCACACTTCACATTTTGTGAGGAGCTAACTCTTTATTACAGTCTACTCCTGTAAATACTCAGGCAGACAACTCATCTCTGCACTTATGGATATTTCCTGATTGATTCAAATTCATCCCAAGGGATTCAAGAATATTATCCCTATGTTCAGGCCCATGGACAAAGCAATAGCCTGTCCATTGTAGGCTACTTCCTACTGCAGATGTACCAAAAGCACCTTGACACCAATATAAACAATACAGAAATAAGGTAGAAGTTTTTTTATCCATAAATTAAATTTAAAAACATCCTAATCACTGCTCTGTTAGATGACTTAAGACAGCTGAGAATGTTGCCAAGTTGCACATTTTGGTTATATCTGATAACCGAACAGCTCCAGAGTATGAAAAATCTCAGTGTGCTAATTCACCATGCCAGCCAGCCTGCCATATCCAGACTCTTATAAAGGCAAACTGACTGCTATCTGTAAGCTGAGCCAGAAACATCTTAGGCTCCATCATTCACAAAATCAACAAAGATTCATTACAATCTCTCAGCTTTGTTTGTTCATTTTTGCTTGGAAATATTTCTTCCGCATATTAGATCTGTAACTGTTTATCATTTAAAAGACCTACAGAGGACTTACAATGCCCGATGCTCAAGAGTGAAGGGAATGCAACCCATGCAAAAAGTAAACAAATAAATAAATAAATAAAAGTCAAATCCTGAGTTCCCTTCATTTCCAAGAGGGAAATATTTATATACCACACAGACAATGCAGCAGAAGAGCATTAGCATAGCACAGGACACAAAGTCTGTTCAGCAGGGTCCGTGCTCATGTGTCTTAAGGCTCTGGCCATTTTCCTGAACATAAACCAAATGGTCATATAGCCCCCTGAGGAGCCACTCTGTCAGTCATAGTTCACCCAAGCATGAGGCTGCCCTTTGTCCGTAAATTGCTGACCTTCACTTATACAAATCTAACCATAAACATGTAGCAGGCTCGTGCTTATATTATATATATATATATATATATATATATATATATATATATATATATATAAACACACATACACAAACAAACAGCTGGTTTAGCAGAACACTAACACAGCTGTAGTGAAAGCATCCATTTCTTTTAACAATCTCCCATGAATGCATGTTTACCAGCTTAATAGCTACCGTGTAGTGGACACCAGAAAATTAGCTGTGGGAAAACACTGCCACATAAGTGCCTGAAAGACAGTAGCTTTCTATTACAGTTTTAAAATTGTGAAGACTTTTAAAGGTTAAAATGCAGGAAGATACAGAAGAGTTAAGTTTTAGTTTTGTCCAGACCAATGTAAAGAGTGAATTGACATTGCTGTTAGCTATAATAATAATCTTTAACCTTTTTTATTCCCTTTTTATCAGAAAATATTTTTTCAATGACACCAAATACAAATTCTTTGAATTCTTTCTCCTGAAGAAAGACAATTCTCACATTACCAGCTTTCTGTAAATGGTAGACAGATTTTCCAGTTGTTTAGTATAACCAAGATCTAATTTGTTCAATTTTCTGCCCCAGAAAGCAGAATTCTTCAGCAGTTACCCTCAGGTAAGGGAAAACGAGAGAGCTATGCTTACACCTGTTCAAAAATTAGTTTCTCTGAGTGGAGTGTTGTGGCCTGCCAGAAAGGATTAAGGAAAAGTCACACATCCTGAGCTAGTAAAAGAAAACAAAAAAGGAAGTAATACTTTTAAGTTTATCTTCAGGTATCTTTGTTGGCTTGAGAAGGGTAATGGAATGGAATTTATCCACTTTTGCTCATGAAGAAACAGATAACCTGAGACACAGAGAGCCACCCCAATTACTGGAAGCACAGTTTCATGGCTGCAGCAAATAGTGACCACAAAGGTACATGTAACAAAACTGCTTTGTCTACACTACTTCACTGATGGCTGCAATTACAGTCAGCAAGCACAGCTCTGAATGTGTTAAACAAGAATAAGGTCACTGCAGTTAGCAATCTCTTCATTACAGTTCCCTAAATCTTCTGATAAGCAGTGCATAGTCACTTTTAGAAACCTTATTTTGTTTTTCTTAACTTCATGCATAGACTCTGACAGACCTTAATAAAACCCTGTTTGTCTTCTACTGTACAGTTCCCCTTCACCCCTTCACTGTGGGTTTCGATTTTTATCCTCAATACTTCTGACTGCACTGAAAAAGTGCAAAGAGTAAAATAACAGAAAAATAAAAACATAGTTAATTTTTAAAATAAGATGGCATTTTCATTCATGTAATTGGATACATTTGCAAAGCAATGCACAAGTTAGAAAATATCAATGCTTTGTGGAAACATTTTTCATCTGCCATCTCTGAGGAATGCTCCAGTACTGAATTCTCAGTGCAAAGGTATTTCATCAACTACAGCTAGCTTAGCTACACTACACCTAGCATAATGATTTGGTGAATTTGGTGATTGTTCAATATAAGGCTAACTGAACTCAAGCAAATTTCAGCAAGGGCCACAAGACTAAACGAACATATATTCTGGTATCACAGTATGAACTCCTTCCTGAGGGAGACTACTTCTTAGCCAGGAAAGAAATCCAGAAATTAGCCAGATCTTAGCCAGGAAAGAAATTCAGTAGCAACTGAACAAATAAAAATGCCTTATTTGTGCACCCTTAGATTACAAACACACTATTTTCATTCTGAACTTTGCTAGAAACTGCTATCAACGAAACAGAATATTGGTATAATTCAGTGGAGAACACAGAAGTCTAAATCTTTTCACTAGAAATTAAGTAACATTCTCCAATGATTCCTCTCAGAAATAGTGACCTAGTTATGCTACCTACACTAATGCAGCTTGTTTTCCTTTCAAGACCAAAATCACCTTTGCACAAAGATTACTGTGACAGCCAAGTGTTGTTTGTCAGCTTCACAGTCAGAAAGTCTGAATACGAAATGGCTCTGTGAAATCAAAGAGAATCATAAGCAACTATTTCTGGGAAGCATTTGCTGCTGACACACCTCCCAAAAATTAACTGTTCCTCTGGACTTGAAAATGAGTGTTCAACTTGCTCATAGGTGATCACAATGAAGTACAGAGGAAATTAAAACAGGGAGACCCAAGAGAGCTGTCTTGTCAGGTCTAATTTTCTATGTGCCAATGGGGAGTGCTTTAATTTCACTTGCATGTGGATTCAGTTGGTGAAACTATGAAAAAGCTACAGAAAATTATATAAAGTAGTGTCTACAGAATACAACTTAGCTTTTAGAAGATGTTGGCTTTTTCTTTTTTGCATACCTCTTAAATCTTAGCATGTCATTTTACCCCAGTTTTCCTGTGTACATCCTTCCCCTCCTAATATTATTGCTTCTGTTCATCTTACAGTACCACTCAGGAGTTCTGGTGAGTAGCACAGCAGTATTTCTGCTTTGCAATCTGGTACTGAAGAGCAAGTATAAGACAATAAAATCTATAGTATACTTGCTGCTCCAGAGATTTTGTTTTGCTCCAAATAATTGTTCCAAGTTATACATGGGCTATAGTTAGAAAAGCAACTATATGATCTCTATTTTGCCTGTGGTGATCTAAGTCACAGCAGGACACAGTCTCCTCCATTCTACTTCTTTCTGGTGTCTCCTCTCACAGATCCACATGGAGAGGCACAAGAACCAGCAGTTTACCTTCCACAGGGGAGTTCTGGCAGGAACCAGACCATGATCTGTGAAAAAAAAGAAGTCTGTAGGATAGCTAAGAATCAAACCCATGTCGCCTGAGCCACAGTTCAGTGCTGACAGCAATCACCAAATTTCCTGTTCATAAATAAATGGCCACAAGTTTTTCAAAATACAACTCAAGAATAAACACATATCATCAGAGGTTTTCTAATGTAGTATGTCAAATGATTTTTTTTAAGAAGCACACTGCAAAAAATAAGATAGTGTTCTATCTCGTTTTACTATTCTAATTTCTACATGGTGCTGTTACATCTGGAAAAGGGGAGTGAGGAAGGATATGCATCTGTCAATGTGTAGAAGAGCCCCACCCACTTCTTCACGTTCAGTGAAGAGAGGTTTTTTTTTTATATTTTTTCCCATTCATCCTGAAAAAAAATACATAAGAGAACCTTATTAGCATGACATGGAACTAACAAGATGAAGAAAAAATTGCATTTTCACAGGGCACCATATCTGCTTTAAATGACTTTGGCTTGTTGCCCCATCAACATCTCAGATCTCGTCAGAAGACAAATTAGAGCAAGCAGGTTTTTTTTTTTAAGTGCAGAAGCTCTAACAAAGATACACTGTGGTAAATTGGCTGCTCATGACTGAACTTCTCTTTAGCCTTCAGAATAATACTTGATGTTTAAAATAATAATACGATTATCATTATTACTTTGATTTCAAAGGTTTTGTAATCACCGTCAAAGAGCCCTGTTTCTCTGGTAGATAATATATTTCACTTAACAATTTTCTGATTGGGCTGTGTGGTAAGAGGCTCAATTTCCTGGCCCATGTTTCCTTTTAATAAGCAAATTCTTATTATCAAAATCCTCACCGGCCATTTTGAGATTACTCAAATTCTGGAGACATTCCATAAACCCAGCACTGCTGGGAAAGTCTGCATCATTCTTTCCAAAAACTGATTACCTAAAAGTTGCAGTTATCCCTCAGCACATGGCTAACTGACATCCACTTACATAAGTGCAAGTGTCAGTCACACGGACATGAATGACCAATAGGTGTACAAACAACTGTACTTACCTACCTGTTCCTTCTTTCTTCTACATGCCCTAAATTAGTAGTTACAAAGCAGCTTGAGAAAATATCTCCGAGATTAAAAGGGCACAAAGCCAAATAATGAAGTCAAAAATTGTTTTATTTACTACTATATATTGGTCTTTCAGAGTAGTAATATATTTTGCTAAGAATGAGAAATCTGAAACAAGGACAGACAGACAATTTGTCAAAAAGTCAAATTCTCCTACTGCATTCTCCATCTTCTAAATTCATCAATACCAATAAATGATATATTCTCAAACAGAAATTGCTTGTGACAAAGCAGAGAGAATAAGGAACTGCATAGCCATTACAACAGTGACAGTGTGCTTCTGTCATGAACACTGACATCAATGGCAGCAAAGCAGAAGCTGTCTGTTATGCACAATTAAAAAAAATATATTAAAGTGTATCCCAACAAGGTGTCACTGATGACAGTTCCAAGTAAATATTTATAAACACAAATATCTGTTGAGCACCAGGTCTATTTGTCTATCCTATCCTTTCATTCGGCAAAGTGGTAAAACAAACATGAAAGTAAACAAATATCTCTTTGAATGAACATCTATGCAGGGGCAAAATTAAACTTTTGTATCTAAATTATATAATTTATTATTAAATTGCTGTGGACTGAGTTCCAAATACAGTAACAAACACTACACAAGTAGATCGTTGCTTATGTATTAAGTTCCTGCTACATCAAGTGAGGAAATAAGACACTTCTGCATGGAACTCCTTTCAAGACTTATTCAAGATGCCAACAGCAGGGTAACTTTTATCATACAGTGATGTACTAATGTACATATAAAAAGAAGTTATATAATTCAGCCTAATATATTTAGATTTGTGCTGAGTTCATTAAAACAAAAAGCAGTTCAGATAAGTTACTCCAAAAGACAGATCCTTAAATTATGCAAAACTGATGAGAGGATGGGACCCAATTCCAGGCTGGTACTGCTGGTTCTGTTTCCAGCTGGCACTAAGAGGTAGAAGTTTGACAAATAAGCATTTTGCCAGAAAATTCAGTCTGTGCCAAGTACAGCTAACTGAACTTTTTCCAGACTCAAAGTGCTATGATAAGTTGAAAGGATCATGATGTTCTGTTTAGCCATATTAGATTAACTAATTTGCTATACTCCTAGCTGATGTGCCAAGTCTCACACTAAACTTGAATACCTGGGAAGAAGAAGCTCCCATATAGCTCATGTATTGGCTTGATATTCAAATCATTCCTTCTTCCAAATTATTCACAGAAATCACAGAAAAGTGAGCTAGCTGTGATTGCAGGGAAACTACCTCTTTATTTCAAGCACGATCTCATGAAACTGGTGGATTTTAGCTAACCCACTCTTAAGAAGCTCTTGTGATGATAACTCCGTAATTTCAAAACATAACCACATCTACAACTTTATGACTGTTCAATTAGAGAGTGTTTCCTGATATCCAACCTTAAACTCCATCTTCAGCAGCAACTTGCTGCACACTTGAGGCCTATTCTCTCCCCTGTTTTCTCATTTCTGGGATAAAGCATTTCACTTGCATCATGATTTCTAAAGCTGCTATTTCTGACTCTTCTCCTGGGCGTTCTCTAAATCTCTCTGTCTCCTTTTTAAGAGTCATGCCCAAATGATACAACTTTCACTGAGGCTTCACAAGCACCAAGGTCAAGAACTATTGCCTCAGTTAGTACTACCCAAATCAGCATTTTTCTCTTCACAACTGCATAATATCAATTCAGCTTTATGTACAGTCTACTGCAAAAGCCTAATCCTTACCTCCACTCTAATAAGATAATTCCCAAACTCCACAAACACTTACAACAAGAGCAGCAATTGCACAAATACCAGTATAAACCAGACACTATACAATTGTCACTACTGTGCCAGCCAGTCCGACAGAATTTTGTCATTTCCTTTTCCCTCGTTGCTACAATACAATTTCCAAGTTGAAAGAAATAATAACCAAGTCATCAATAGCAATGAACAAGCACAGCCATATGACAGCTCAATACAACAAGGCAATACAAGAGTCAGCAAGACAAAGTCACTGCTGACTTCACTGCTGGTAATAGTTCTGCTTGGAGCAGAAGGTAGGACTGGTGACCTCTTAGACGTTCTTTTGCAACTAATGTCTTTACAGGTCCTTTATGCAATGATTAAAGGCAATTAGCACTTTGGAGAATGAAATCTAATCATAGCCAAAGTTCTCAACTACAAATTCACCAAGAACACTTGGGAAGATCAAAGGGATCTGCCATTTTAGCTAGCATATCTGATCTTCACTAAGAAATATTCCCTATATTTATTGTAATAACTTTATTTCAGTATTTTTTTTTAATTCTTCTTGTCTAGATTTTCTTCTTGCACATTTATGTCAAGTACTATTTTGAATACATTCAGGACTTGGTAAGAATGGAAAAAACAGCTTTTTAGAAGCTTCATTAAATAATTTCTGATATGCTACATATACAAAATAGAAGACAGGGTAACAAAATATACTTTTAAATCAGCAAGTCAAATACTGATCATCTGTACAGATTGATTGGGCTCTTTCCAGTCTCTGGGAGGGAACCCAGACTAATTTATGAGACCTTCAGACGCCCCTTATAGTGCAATGGAGACAGCTAACTGCTATTGGAACAAGACCTGTGTGATGCCTGTGTTTTGCACCAGGATTAAGTACATTAAGACTCCAGTAATAAATGCACTTAGACTCTGCAAAACATCATTTAAAATGCTATTTATTAGAGCTAGAAATATACAGAAAGAGAACAGTATGGACAACGTTATGTCTCATTAGATGCTGGGAATCCTGAGTGGTGTAGCATCAAACCCCACACCACAACCTACACACAGCATGCTGTGCAGACCCTTTCCATAGAACAGATTCCTCCATTTTGGACACTCAAGCTTTTACAGAATTTTCCTGCAAGGAAACAACTCTATTCAACATTTCAACAGTCAAATAATAATGATGTTCACTTGAGAAGTTCTTGCTGCATGCACTTGTAGATAAAAGTAAGGCCATGCAGCTGGTGTAACCTCCAGTACCCAGAGGGGGCTCCAGCATGTTCCCACTACTGCTCACTGGCTGAGGTTATCTTGCAGCCAAGGTATCTGTGGAGCCCAGCACAGGCATGGAGGCAACTCTGTATGGGCAGCACAGCACAGTGTAGGCATGCACCTGCCTAGGTGAATTGTTATGTGGATCACTAATTCCCTGATGTACAACAGTCTTCTGGTCAGGGTCAGTACACCTACTAGACCTTTTCCTTAGGATTAGATGTGTCACATCCCCTGTGTACCTTTTCCTCTGCAATAAAGAGCATACAGTCAGTAAGACAAGTCGGATGGCAATTTCTACACTGTTGAAATTTGAAGTTTCGTAGATGACAGCTGAGCCCCCTTCTTGCATTTTTTAAGACAGCTAGAACTAGCAAGTCTCATCTCTCAAATGTGGAAGATGAGGAAAACAGACTTCTTGCACTCTTGATGCTCCTTCAGTTTAACTTTGAACAAACAAGTGATTTGGCTGAACTAGCTTTTCAGAAAAAAAAGTGAAGGGAATATCCTTTTATTAATTTCAACCCTGTCAGACTACAATGTCTGTCTGCATTAGGCTACCATGGCTGGAAGTCCAATGCTAAATATTAATATTATCAAGTTTCAGTTATTAATTCAGTTTCAGAAGTTCCAAAATACAGCGCAGCTAAAAAAAAAAAAAAAAAAAAAAAAAAAAAAAAAAAAAAAAAAAGCATAAAGAAATGTGCTGAAATGTGCTGAAATGTGCAAATGTGCTGAAATGTGCTAGTTGTGAACTTTGTGATCCTTGTGATCCAAGGCTTTTATAAGTAGCCATCAGCGCATTGGTGTCCTTCTATGGTTTTAGAAGCACATAAAATGACAAACAGGTTTCTGGAACAAAAAGAAACTCAAAGAAAACCTACTCAATGCCACAACTTAGTGACTTTTCCAACATAGCCAAAAAAATGCATTTGCAAAAAAAATGTATTCTTACAGTGATGCCAATACATAGTATTTTTCTGCACAGATCATATGTGATAGCTGAAGTGACAGTTTCTGTTACTAGCACCAGTTGTTTTTAATGAATCTGTAGTTAAGAATTTTTCCCTCAGAAGACCCTTTATGGCTCGATCACAGCTGGAACTCTTTCTCTATAACTAAGCTAGGCCAAACATGAATCCTGCCCATCCCTGGCAGAGCCTCAGCCCAACATCCCCAGCCATGGCCAGAGTAGGAATGAAGAGAAGTTCTATAGGAAGAACAACTTTTGCAGCCTACCTCTTCATTTGGAAAGCCTTTTGCAGCCTTATTTCAACTCAGACTCTAATCTTTCTCTCTCCTAACCCTTGCCTAACCTTTTCCCAAAGCCACTCATTGTGAGAAATCGCTATATAAAAAAAAAATTGTGGAAATGTTGGTGGGAAGGGACTAGAGGTCAGCCCATCCTCCTCTAAGTCCTTCGACTTTGTGGCGTTTGCCTACATTTTATATCTCTACAGTCACTGTAATTTAGCACTTGACAGATTATTAACAGTATAAATAATTTTTCCCCAAAGAAATGATTAGTGCTCATGTCTCTGCTACAGAGTGCTACAGTCTAAACCCTCTAATCCTAAATTAAGCACTTTGCTTTGACCTCTGTAGTAGTGCAGAACAAAGTAATTATCTCCACTTTAATCAGTATTTCTTTTTTCTCTGTTGTGAATTGAATGCAACACAAAGACCAAGTAGCACACATTCCATACGGGTCATAGAGCAAGATGTATTGATCACAAGAAAAACACTTCTTTCTGATTTGCATACATTGTACCATGAAAGCAAAATTGGACTGACTCACTTAAAGTAAGCAAATAACTGTGATTTCTGGTCGGTATTTTCACACAGAGAGCTCCCAAAACTTCATCTGTCCACCTGTGATTAGCAACCTATAGTATTTGCTTCCACAGAAGAAGAAAACATGTCATAACATGGTCAAATACCTACATTATAAGCAAGATTTTCTCCCCAGTGTATCCGAAAAGAAAAGCAATACCACAATATATAGGCCTGAGAAGATGTTTCCTAAATGAGATCCTGACAATCATAATAATCATAATCAGCATATTACAGAGTTTGTATGACTTAGGAGATGAAGAACTCTTACATATGAGTGTGTATACAGGATAACGATGCATTTTCCTAGAAGGAAATGAAATTTTCTAGGACAATGAAACTGAACCCTACTTCACCTTCATGGTGAAAAAAGCTTATGTGCAGGCTTATATTTAGATTCATTAACATTTTAAAAATAAATTAAAACTTTCTTGAAAGACAATGGGGAAGATGTATACATTTTCCTTTTGTTGAAGCAACAGGAAATTTTAAGACATGGCACTCTTTGCATCTTTACATCTGCTGTTTACACTGTCACCCAATAAGCCTGACAAGAATAAAATTACAGCAGTAGAACCACAGAGCACAAGAGAGCTTTAAAGGACATTGCGGGTCTCCTCCTCACCACTCATCAAGGTATGATCAGCTGTCTATGACCATTTCTGAGAAATCTTCAAGCAGTTCTCAAAGACCTCTGATGACAGCAGTAATACCAATTCCCACAGCAATCTTCTGTAGTGCTCCATTATCCATACTGCCAGAAAGTGTTTTTAATGGCTATCTCTAATATTTTTTTTGCATAACCTCTAAGTTCATTGTTTTCTGTCCTACTTAGCACAGGCAGAGAACAGATTACCCTATTCTTCTCTACAACAAGCCTTTACATTCTTGAAGACTGCTAATGCATTCTTACAGCTCCCCTGCAGCAGTGATGTGTACAAAACTGTGTCTTTTTTTTCTAATACTTTTCTTCTTTGTAGCTATATGAAGTCTATGCAGAAATTCAAGAGTTTCCTTCACCCTTCTGAACACATTCTGAAGTCCATACTACCTCCAGCCTGAGTAACCATATTAGAAAAATCCCACTACTTCACATACATATTTTCCAACAACAGACTTATCAAAACTAAGGGTGGAAGGAGAGTCAAGAAGGCACGTAATTCCCTCTTTCCCCAAGAGATCATACTTGTTTAAAATTTAATCAGTTTGTTCTTACTTACTACTTCTCTGTGTAACAAAGACACAGGTGGAAGTTAATTAGCCTGACATTTTCCATAAAGTAGGCTTTACTTACATTGTTTACTATCAGAATCTGTACTGTTATCGTTAACTAAGTACTGCACAGGTGGAAGCCTTCACAACGAAGCTCAGAGGGTTCAACAAAATTCACGTGCTAAGTTACATATTCTTGAGTGCCATCTACTGGTACTTTAGCTATTCTGAAACTCAGAGCTACCTGAGCTCCCCTACGACAACAACATAGATTGCTCTTCCTGTTGACTCCTGTGATAATGTTTAATATCCTGTAACCAAAGCAGTATCAGAGGGTCTTCTGCAAAACAAGTGTGTGAGACACCATAAATTGGAGATCAGAGCCATACATAGGAATTGCACTTTTATTGTGCCCCTATATCAATCCTGATGAAATCAACGGAGATAGATGCTTAGTTTCATCACATGACAATATGATTCTAGCTAATTTTAAAACAGGTTTATTAATATACTATAGAATTTACATTTTATCTTGACAAGTTTTACAGAATCTTTGAGGCCCTGAACAACTGGGTATTAAAGACATGCCTACTTCAACCTTTCCACAGAGGTCATAACAAATACAATTTAATACTAGAACCTTTAATACTAGAACCTTAGAACCACATTTTTGGACACGTGAAAACCAAGTACTCTAACTTTTAACAGCACCTTCCATTAACACACAGCTTGTCAGTCCCCAGTCCTCTATTCTTTAGCATTCCTCTGCTCACCAGGAAGTTAATAGGCTATCTTGGCCCTCCTCTAAGCCTGGGAAGCAACTACCCTCTTACAGTTTGGTTAAGTGAAGGCAGCTTCTGGCACAAAATTCATGCAAACACATCTTTGAACCCACATCAATATCCTTCGTTAGCTGCTCTGCTTCTCCACCCACAGGGTAAACGGGTCCCTAAAAAGACATTTAAAAAAATAAAATAAATAAATAAATAAATAAGGAAAACATTAGCCTGTATTAGAGGGCACAAAGATACCAAAAACAAAACAAAACAAAACAAACAAACAAACAAAACTGTTTCTCAAAACAAAAGTGCTTTAAACTTGAATATGTAACCCCTTAAAGTGTCCTCATTTGTTCTCCATAATATTTTGTTCTCTCGATAGAGAGCTGGTTCCTTTCCTAATCATTCTACTACACTGTACAAAAGAAAAATCTCCTGGGCTTTTAAGCTGAGAATTGCAAACATTACTATATCACAAACAGGAAATGATATCTGAGCAACCTGCAATTAAATATGAATCGAAGTGATCTATTAAGTAAAACACTGAGCAGGCCCCAGGGACTCAGACAGTCCTGTGTGTCTGTTCCCAGTCCCCTTGGGCCACCCCTCTGCCCAGGCCCATGCCACCATGTCACCAGGGCTCTCAACCCTTGCCCCAGCAAGGCCATGGCAGGACTGGGCTCTGTCTCCTCACAGCCCTGGCCAGCCATGGTCCTGCCCAGCCAGGCCAACCCCCAGAGCTGTGTCCAGGCCTGGCCTTGGCCCATCCACAAGAGGTGTCCAGTGCTGATGCTGCCCCGTTGCCCTCAGCTGGGGCTGTGGAAGGGGCCCTGCTGCCAGGCCCTATGCTGCCACCCTCATGGGGAACCCCCATGGCGTCCAGCCCCATGGAGCTGGCAGCCCTCAGCACACCCAGACAAGCATAAGTGCATACAGTAGCAATGGATCAACATGATGAAAATTAGCATTTGACCTAGCTATTGATAAGTCATTTCCCTGACACTAATTAGAAATTATATCGACAGGAAAAGCATCACTCCTGCCCCTCCCAGCACACACCTTTTCTGGCTCAGCATCACAGAGTATTATGACCGTTAGGCAGTTGAAGGTTTCCATCATCTCACCCTTCTCCCAGGCTGTGACACGGTCACTTGTAAGCTGCATTTTCCCTAGGATATCACTCAGGTATATAGGCCTACAATGTTTCCTGCAGGAGCATCTGCCTCATGCCAACAACAAGGAAGGGCAAATCTGTAAAAGACTGGGGTGACATGGTTAAAACACCTTGCTTGCCACAAACAGGTGGTAGAAAACTGTGACCAAGGAGGTTTCAGGTGAAAAAGGCAAGTCTGACCAGCAACAAAGACACCTATGCTTGGGGGATAAAAGAGGGAGGATGGCACAGGGAAAAACTATGAATCCATTCCTTTCCATTACACTTACCACATTGGAAAGCAGCACTCAGAGGTAACCACTTTCCGTCCACCCCATTTGCCAGATTCCTAGATAGATGCTCAGCATGCCCATCACCTCATCCCTGAAGACACAAACATCCTGTAAGACCATCACTCAGAAACAATTTGCGTAGGGCAACAAAGACTGAGGGTCTTACTCCTTGCTCTATCAGTACAAGATGGAAAAGCAAGCTCATCTGCATCTCCAAAAAGGTTGGCAAGCACTCCCAGTTGAGGACTTGGGGAAATCGTGTCTGTAACATAGTGCCTGTTGTCTTACTATCATACAGCCACAGGCACTTCCAGACAGAACGTGCTAAAGACAGTAAAATGGGACAAGGGCTCCTATGCGGTGTGAGCAGCACAGGCAGGCATCTGCACACCACAGGTGATATCCACCCTTCTCCTGTGTGTGAGGTTTTATATGCATAATGGCAGCAGGGTCTGTGACATGCACCACCTGTGTGAAACAGAAGGACACTCAGTATTTTTGAAGCAGCCCAATACAGTAGGAAAACAACTACAGATATATGGTTTCTTTTATACAGCCCCAAAACACAAAGCAAGGACAGACAATGACAGGAACCAGACTAAATCTAATCCAAATTACAAAAACCAAATGACATTCAGAGTACATATGGGGTCTGTCTCATCACCTGCTTCAACCTACTGACTCATTTGTATGAGTCATTACCAGGCATATAACCATCCAGCAAGCAGCCAACTGATACCGCCTGCCTGCAAGACAATCATATGCAAGCCACACTATGGGAATGGAGAAGGAGAAAGCAGTTACCTTATGTTGCTGCACTGCAACAGCACCCTAACAACCATTCTCAGAAAATCTGCAATGAAAGAGAAGTTAATATTTGCTCAGCCCAAGGAAGAGAAAAGTCTGTCAAGTAACATAACTATAAATTAACTAAATTATGAGTTCCTAAAAGATGGACAACTACACATTTAGACACCATTTTCAAGGCATTTCTTAAAAATTTGCAGTACAAATAACCTTAAAACCCAACATAGAAGTTAAACTTATCTCAACCAAGGGTATTATCACATCTTTTCACCTGATAGTGAGTGATTTATACCATAATTAGAAACCATGCCAAGTGGCAGTTGTGTAAACCAGAAACACCTAGGTCCTCCTTACTACATTATCATCAATGTCACTTCTCTTCTGTAGTGTAAATAAGGCCCTAAGCATTTGCTGTTACTTGATTCTGAGATCAAGAAAACCTACCAAGAGAGACCTACATATAAGATGACCTTAACTTTCTTTTTCTATTGAGGTTGGTAGTTAAATTTCAATTTCATTCAGGCTTTCCCTTCCAATAACAGTCTGCCAAGAACTCCAGCTGTGAGTCTTAAAAGTTAAAGGAGTTATCATTATGGTACATATAAGGTAAATGAATCATTTAATCTGTGATCTAATTTAACACTGAGTGCATTTAGCACTTCTATGTTATAGCTTTTAGAACAAGCCTCCTTGTTTTGTTATTCAGTACACAAAAATAAAACAATTTCCTCGGTACTTTGCAGTAATTTTTTCAGTCAGCTTCTGCTTTTCTCTTTCAGAGCTATATGTCTGAATCAAAGCTCCCCACTAACACACCCCCCAAAATTCTTAATCAGCATTATGATTCCTGTTGGTTTTGCAAATAACCCTGGTTTAATTACAGATCAAGTTATGATCTAAGGTTCAACATCCTTAAATACTGGGCAGTTCACGAAGAGCTACATTTTGCAGCATCAGCTTATCTGCACCAGAATGTAAATCTCAAAATCAAGTACTTAGAGTTCTTGACTTCAAAGAGGTCAGAGAATGATTACATAGCAAGATCTCATTCACTCTCAAACCAACCACTTGAATTCAAAATTGCCTTAACTTCAGTGGTTTTATGAGTGTAGTAGTAACAGTACAGGGAGTTCACTATATTCACTATATCTGAAGAAAAACAAAGCCTCATGAGCCATAACCAGGTCCGGAACCCTGTATAGGTTCCATGTTTCATACACAATAAGGAATATACAATCCAGAAATACAGATGGAAAAGAAAACACAACTAAACACATTTCTGCACTGCTGAATTAACAGATAACATGAGAACATATTTAATACTTAAACATCTAAAAGGTTTATTACTAAATTATTGAGTTAACCAGCAATAAATTGGTAATAAGATAAAAGCGAATATTTGCCACAGAACATGTGGAATTTCTAAGCAGATAAATGCTGAGATGGTTCTCTAATGTCTTTTACCCTTGTCCTGTGCACTGGTATGCAAAGGGGGAGGCAACAAATCACCAAATTACAACAGTAACAAGTAAGCTTCATTGTGTTCATGAATCCATCTTAACAAAAGTTTGAGAGACACATCAAACTATAGGAGAATAGTCAACTGACATTTACAAAGTCTTGTAGAGATTGAAATACGTTAACTGTAATGCAACGAGTACTTCAGGTACAACAACAACAACAACAACAAAAAGAACCTGATCCTCATCTCTGACCACTTTTAAACACATTAATATTTTTAAGCCAGTGAAGCTATTCCCTATTTACACTAGTTGATATTTATTGAACCAACCACACAGTAAAAGAATATACTTGTGCCATGTTTTATGAACTCAGGCAAGGCCATCAATTTCATTTTTGCTTCAGTATTTGCTTTAATTCTGACTCACAAAAGTCAAACCCTTAAACATTATTAGTTTATGACCAGAAAATTTCAGAAAAAGAGAAGTAGTAAATTGTGAGAGATGGTTTCTAGTAGGAATACACTTCTAGATGGTGCTAGGTACCTAGGCACCTGCCTACTTTTCATTTCTTTGTATTTTCCATTTTTAGAAGGTTGATTATGGAAGCAACTATTACACAGGAGGGGAAAAAGAAAAAAAAAAAAGTCTTAGTTGAGCCTAAGCAGTAAGAGCTATTGAGAAAGCAACCTTTATTTGACCCAAATGGCAATAGATAGTTGAGCATTTATGAGAAAGCTGACTTCATTAATGAAAAATGGAGTATGAAAAGCAACAAGGAAGAGACAAAGATTTTGTGAGTGACCTGTTCAAGTGCCTCACCACCCTTACGGTGAAGAATTTTGTCCTTAAATCTAATCTAAATCTACCCTCTTTTGGTTTAAAGCCATTCCCCCTTCTCCTGTCACTACACTCCCTGACAAAGTGTCCCTCCCCAGCTTTCCTATAGCCCCTTTTAAATAGTGGAAGGCTGCTGTAAGGTCTCCCTGGAGCCTTCCCTTCTCCAGGCTGAACAACTCCAATTCCCTCAGCCTGAGGGAGGCAAATCTTCATGATTCACCAGCTTGCCTGACCTGAGCTGGTACTGCAGTAGGCAAACAGATCTACATTTTCAGTCTTGAAAGCAAAATAGCCATGAAAACATGGTGCTGCACTCAAGTAGATTTTCTTGGCTGTGATTTAGGGTTTATTAACTTCAACACTGCTTGAGGCTGACATGACTAGTCTACTTCCAATTCCACCAGTTTAGTCATGGAAGACCTGCCTTTCATTCTACAGCATGGGTATGTTATATGATTCTTCATCTGTAAAAATAAAGACAATATTGCATAGCTATCCTCCTAACAGTTGAGTATGATTTGATTTCTGCAACACCCCCAAATAAATGTCACATATTCATGGGATACTTGCTGTTTCTGGATGCTCAAAACTGAAGCCAAATTCTGCTTTGCACTTACCATCTTTCTGCTTCTCTCATCACTTTTTGGATCCTAGTTCCTTGTCTATGCTATGCCCCAGTGAGGGAAGAGAAACCTTAGAAATGAGGATTTGATAAATCTTAGAACAATCTCAAACTAAAACAGAAAGAAACCCACATAGCAGAGGTTAATTCAGAAGGCTTGCCGTAGTTCTGAAAATCAACCAAATTGATTTTGCCACCATCTTGAGCTATGAACATATGGTCAGAGAGGAGACATTCAAAGCTTAAATATGGAGCACCCTAAGCTCTTGGGGCTGCATGCAAAGGAGTATGTTATTCATTTGAGAGATTAGGGTATATGAAAGCTGTACATTTGGAAAACAAGCGTTTGGAAAAAATGACACATTTAGCCCACCATATATCTAGGAGTAGATTTGTCACTTTTAAGACAGAACAAACTTGCATTTTGAGGATCACATCACACATTCAATACTTTTTAGACCTGGAACAGCCCAGTCATGAGTGCATTCACAGTTCCAGTAACCAGTATATAGCCTTCCATTAGTGATCTATCAGAGTGCCTAGCGTAAAGACAGCTGTTACAGTCAGCAATATGTCAAATATCCAGCTCTTCACAACTAGTGTTTTAGACATTTGTATAATTCCACACAAGCTATCAATTATCATAAACAAGAAGCTTTCTGGTCCACTTGATGCAAGTGCGTTATCAGTCACAAAACTCTCAATAATTCAATAACACACTGATGCATACAGGCAGCCCTGCCTCACAGACCAGCCTGTGGCACAGTGTGAGCACTGGGGACACATGTAGAGCATGTGGCTCTCAGAGCACCCCTACTTTGCCTTCTGCTTTTCAAAGCTGTCCTGACTGTCTACAGGCTACCATTTGCAAATTTTCTAAGCTTACAGACATACTACATAAGTTCTTACAGTTTAATTTACAAAAATGTTGCATAATCTTTCTTTTCACTATATGTGGGTTGTCTCAAACCTTCTCTCCTACAGATACTTTGAAAAAATGGAAAGAGAACATATAATTTCATAGTTGCACAACTTTATTTTTACTTTTGCACTAAATCTCTCCCTGATCCCACACTTGTGTAAATGAAACAGGATGACGCAGTAAAAAGACTCCTATCTGTAATGTATTTTCATCCTTACACTAACTGGAAACTGCACAGAAAGGTGTGAGAAGGCATTTGCTCATACCTCTACTGGGCAACTCTATCATCCCTGAAAGGTGTTTTCAATTGCAAGAACTCCTCAGTGACTGAAAAAAAAAAATATATATATATATATATATATATATATATATATACTACACCCATCTTCAGAAAAACACAAGATGAGAGATCTTGAGAGATATTGACCAGCCAATCTAACCATAGTCCTTTACAAGAAAAGGAAACACAACCTTGCTTGGTAGGTTTTGGGGGCCATTTCCAGGTGCATGAAATGCAAGAAAGTGACAGTATAGAGAACAGCCACCTTCTATTTACCAAGAATAAATCTTGCTTGACTGCTCTGACTGCCTTCTATGATGAAGTGACCAGCTCTGCTGACAAAGGGAGACCACTGGATTTAAATCACATCCTGAGATTTTGGCATGGTCTGCTGTCTTGTCTTAAAAGCTAACAAGGATGGGTGAACTGTATTGCAACTAAGGAAAGACTGTCTGGATGCCGGGGTCAAAGGGCAGTGGTGAAGGGTTCAAAGACTGCCTGTCTACCAGTTAATATAATCAAGACAGTTAATATAATCAATAACTGTAGCTCCAGGTCTAGCAGTTACAAGTGTTTCTCAGGAATTAATACTGAGGCTCATTCCATTTAATACCTTCATCAGTGACCTGAAATGTGGAAGTGGGTGCACACTGAGTGGCTAGGTAACTCCACATGGGACACAGTGGTTAATAAGTTGAAGGGCAGGGTTGACATTAACAGTTGCTTCAACTAGCTGGAGAAATGAGCTGCCAGGAAGTTAAACATGCATCAGCAGCATGCTCTTGCAGCAGTTAAAGTCCATTGCATACAGTGTTTTAACAGGACTGTAGCCAACAACTTGTGCAAAGATATTGCTCCTCTGTGATACTCATGAGGCAGGATCTAGAGTTTTGTACCCTTTTAAGCAACCTCAGTGCAAGGGAGATATCACAAAGTGTGAGGAAGTCCAAAAGAGGATTGATTGCTACTGTGGGTCAGAGCAGATCACATATGAGAAGAGGCTGAAGAAACTGTGTTTCTCTAATCCAGTAAGAAAAGGTAAAAGAGAATCCAACTGCTCTCTCCCACTACCAGTCTGGGGTAACAAGGAGAGTCAGACTCTCCTCAGAGGGGCACACTAAATGACAAACAGGTAATGGTCTCAAGTTGCAAGAAAAGATATTCCAGACACAAATCAGGAAAAATTCTTCTAACAGTGGTTTAGCAGATGTTCCAGAGATGTTTGGGGATTTTCATCCTTGGAGATTTTCAAGAATCAAGCGAAAAATGTTCCATGTAATATGGACTAAGTTTGATGTAGCACTGGCTCTAACCAGAAGGCTAGCATATGATGTCTGGAAGCCTCCACCTACCTAAATTTTTCTACAAGTCTGTGAACAAGACAGATTATATCAGGAAGAGAAACATAAAAACAACTGTACAGTGCCCTTGAAAATTAGATCTGGAATTACAAAACAAGATTCTAATTAGAAAGTTATAAGACTATAAAATTTCTTCCAGCTCCATCGATGAGTTTGTATAAGGTAGTTGCAAGTACACAGGCCACTTATTGCAAAGTTGATCGCTTCTGGTAAGCTTTTACTTTTCTAGAGGAGTCTTCTAGAGTGATCTAAGAAGAACCAAATACTCTAGACTGTAACTGAACGCAATATTTATTGCACTTGTTATACAAACTACTACATAACACTAAACACTCTAAAAAACTTATCAGTTGTCTCAGTTACTGAGGATCACCAGCTCAGTTGCCATACCACCTGTCTCTGTGCATCAGTTTTATAAATTGCATATGAGAATATCCCCTCACCTTTATGGGTTTTTGAGATAATTTACTGATGCATGGGATGCACTCAAGTACTACAAAAAAAGTGCAACATTTGTCTTCAAATCAGCATTTGAATGTTATTTAATAATTAAAGTGCATCCTCCCTGCAAACTAAGAATGGAAGAACACCAAATAGCTGGTCATGAAGCATGCACCATCCATCCTGTTCATCTAATAAAGGGCTAAGGAAAGGAACAAAACCTTAAAAAGGGAGGTTGCCCTAGCATTAAATAGATACTCTTAATATAAAAGGAAAAAGGTTAAAACGTGCAAAGGTAACCTTGATCCTGCTGCTTCCTACATTTTGAGGATCTGACTTTTTATTGTTAAAGTTGTTCTTCAAGTGCAGTAAAAAAATGTAGAACCAACAGGCAAGAAACAGCTAATTAGACCGTTGCAGCCTAGTCAGTGGGATTATGTTTCTCAGAGAAATTCATTTCACATGCAGTAGTTGCAAACACACTCCTCGGTGTTCACAGGTGAAAATTAGCATTTTTGAGACAAAGTTAGACTACTTCATCTAAGGTCAGCTCACACTTACCATGCCCAGTTTTCATATCAGATCTTACATTGCCTTTCAGTTCACATTTTTGCTTGCAATGAATCTTACAAATGCAGGTTGCACTCACCTTGAGGAAAGATAGGACCAAATACCAACACTATGCTACAGATAATGAAAGATAAAAAGTAAATTTCATTTCCTGCCAACATGTTTTCTATGGGCCCTTTGATCTTTCCTTGTGCTGAATACTGATAACACCCTGCATTCTATAATGTAATTATACCTGTGTTGTCCTCATTGATTGAGCATGACAATTACAGACCACTGTGGAAAACTGAAACTGTAGCTCAGTCCTCCACTGAACCTGTTAGTCAGATAGGGGCAGGGAGGCAGCAGACTGTTGTTGTTTAACCTGGCAGACAGGTAAGCAAGCACCACATAGACATTCACTCACTATCCCCACTCCCAGTGGGATGGGAAAGGAAAATCAGGAGAAATAAAAAATAAAAAATAGAGAAAAAAAAAAAAAAAAAAGTAAAATTCATGGGTTGGAATAAAGACAGTTTAATAAAACAGAAAATGACAGGAAAATAATTATAATAATTGTGATAAAGGAATATTCAAAACATCTGATGCACAATGCAATTGTTCACCACCCTCTGACCAACGCCCATCCCATCCCTAAGCAGAGCATCCCTCCCACCCTGCTGTGGCCAGCCGCACCCCAGTTTATTGTTCAGCATGATGACATATAGGATGTCTGGCCAGTCTGGGCCAGCAGTCCTGGCTGTGTCCCCACCCAGCTCCTGGTGCACCCCCAGCCTCCTCACTGGCAGGGAAGCACCAGAATCTGAAATGTCCTTGGCTCTGTACAAGCACTGCTGTGTAACAACTAAATCAGTGTGTTATCAGTATTATTCTCATCCTAAATCCAAAATGTAGAACCATACTAGCTATTAGGAAAAAAAAATAAATCTATCCCAGCTTGAAACCAGGACACCAACACTTGTCAGTACTTGAAGGGGACTTACAAAAAAGTTGCGGATCAACTCTTTTCTCAGTTGGATAATGACAGGACAAGGGGCATGATTTAAAACAAAGTGAGGGGAGATTTAGATTAGAAGTTAGGAGGACATTCTTTGCTCAGAGGGTGGTGAAGCACTGGCACAGGTTGCCCACAGAGGCTGTGGATGCCCCATCCCTGGAGGTGTTCAAGATCAGGTTAGATGAGGCCCTGAGCAGCCTGATCTAGTGGGTGGTGTCCCTGCCTATGGCAGAGGGGTTAGAACTATATTATCTATGAGGTCCCTTCCAACCCAAGCCATTCTATGATTCTATGAAACAGAAACTTCTTTTTCTTTAGACAGGTAACAGGTGTTTACACCAAAGGCTGAGTTCACCTGACCTTAAAACCAGAAAAAAAAAAGGTAAGAAACCTCATAGATTAATCCAAATTTGGACAACCTACCAAATAGTTTTACTTCCTGAGGAACATTTACTCTCTCTGTGAGATGAAAAGGTAAAATAAGGGAGCAGTTTTCTTCAAAAGTTAGAGTAGAAGGCTTAGCATTACATAAAGATACTCCACAGTTCATAGTACTGGCTAACATATAACAAAAAAATCTTTTTGAACTGGACAGTTCAAAGACAAAAAGTCTCTAACTCAGTCCATTCAAGATTCAGAGACACCAAGGTATTAGCAACCATTGTTTTTGTAAAACTGTGAATTGATCCAAGCTTCCTCAGCCCTTAAAATATAATATATATATATATATGAATATATATATATAATATAATACATTCCACAAAAGCACTTCCAGTCACAGGAAAATTATTTTTCTTGCCTCTTAAGTAATAACTGCAATTTTAATCTCCAGTGAGGCCCTCTGTAGGGGTGAATAACATACTCTAAAGAAGACAGTGTTCTAAAACAAATGTGAGAAAAAACATACATGCATCTTCAGACACTCAAGTGGTGTAAATGACCTTATGTTTACATATCACTTACTTTTCAGTGCTTTCTCATCCTGCCACCCTGAACAAATTCAGAGCAAACTTTTCCTGCCGATTCACAGCCCCACAGTTAAGCAAGCCCTGAGACCAGAAAAAGCTTTCCTTAGAAGGAAGAGAAGATATTCAGCAACATAATCTTGCCAGCAAAATCCGAGATTCAGGACAGATTAGATTAAATTGTGCCTTGTAGGCACAGCTCTTCAAGAAGACTGGTCCAGGGACATGTGGTCATTGCCACAGCACGCAAGGTTCCATGCCCTAGAGAAGCACATTACCCAAAAATCACACACTACCCCACAATAATAAGATACTTTCCTTCTCCCCACAGATCTTCTTATCAGTCAGTTTGATGACTTGGTAGCAAGACATATAACTCCAGTATCTCAGAAAGAAGATTTTCATCACTGTAGATAATTCATTCACCTTGGATGGTGTTCAGCCTCCAAGGGAAGGTTTTCTTTCCTATTTTTAACCATTACCAGCCTTACTACATGGTATTTTACTAGTTGATCATGGGCATGTTAAAAAAGGTTCCCACATACCATGCTCAGGTGAATCTGATGATCCATACCAGCTGTCTACAAACACTGCATTCTTAATTGCATGTAACAGTATCCTAGATACGCATGGCAATGCCCTCTGTTTGATTTATTTATCCTAATTCGGCATAGTTCATCTAATGCTTTTAAATGTCATTTTAATAAGAGCCAACTAACCACCTTTCAGTAATATCAACCATAATGTATTTCCTTAAAAAGCAGCATCACTAACTCCTCTGGCTCACTGCCTACAATATTTGTGACAATTTATAAATAATTGCAAAGTTATTTAGTGTACAGGTATTTTTCCTAAGATATCTCATGCAAATAAATCCAGGAAACAATTTTAAATGTTACAATATGATACCACAGTCTAATTATCCCCATTGTCTTTCAGGGTTGGTTTAAGGCCCACCTTATCACCTAGAGACTGAATTGGTTACTACTCAGGTGGAGGTTTTTAAACACTTCTTACTGAAAAAAAAATAAAAAGATATTTTCCTGAAGACTAACACAATCATCTTCCCTGTCAGTTTCTTGAATATTTATAATGTTACAGTAAGCTTGGGCTTGATACTGCCTTTACTCCTGGACCAGTGGAGGCAGTACCAATAGTATTCCAGGGAAGAGATAAGCATAAGCAAAGGCCTAAGGAAAAAGGACCTGGACCTACTCAGCACCTCTAAAGCTCTTCTTCAAAAGATCCGTATTTTCACATCAACTACCTTCCCATCTCCTGGACGAACACAACTTATTCTCTTTATACACAGCATGATGGCATGTCACTGAAGATGCAGAGAGCCGGGGCCAGAGTTGGGCTCCTCCTGCCAAGAATGGGAAAGAGGAGACCAGGTCAGGAAGCCTGGGAACAGGTCTTGAATTAAACATTAGCAACTTCTGCTGCCCACAGTGGGACAGAAGGGGAACAATCATGTCTTGGTTCACACATACTCACCAACACATGCCTTGACATCAGGAGCAACAGTAAACTTCAGCTATAGAGGCAGTGCAGAGTACTCTTCCCCATCTCCTCCTGCCTCCAAGCAGACACCAGCACCATGGCTGGTCCAGGCAACCTACAGCTGTAGACAACTGCATATCTTAAATGTAGCCTAAAGCCAGCTCTGCATGATCTCCGAAGTTAGTAGCCTTCTCTCCACTTTATTTATGTAAAGAAAATAAAAGGAAATAAAATAGAATGAGAACAAAAAATACGTAAGTCCTTAAGTCCACATATAAAAACAAACTGGAAGAAAAACTAGGGAAAAAAAAGGATCAAGAGACCTTCATATATCACACTGAGATGTTTTATTCTCAGTAGATACTCTACAACAGATTATGTGAGAGTGTTTAGTGCAGTAGTGCACTGCTGTTTTATAAAACAAGAAGCACATTGGTTTTAACAGGCTAAACAATTAACCTTGAGGAACATTTCTTGCTTCTAAGGCTAGATAAACCAATGTCTCATCTTGGTTTTTATGAAAATATGCATACAATGTCATTCATCTGACATAAAGCCTACCCTCAGATGAAGAATTCAAACTTTTGCTGTTGTACTCCACTGTATCTGAAAGTGGAAGTTACATGCGTATAAATCCAAGATAGAATACAGCTGGGAATCCTTCTATATATATGAAGTTTAGTCTGGATGAAATTCAGATTTGGAATGACAGAAAATTTTTACAGCTGTCATCATTTGACATTTTGTAATTTTTAAAGTGATGTTCTATTCATAGCTGAATTCTGGCCTCTGTTTTGAAAACTTCTATAATAGCAATCTGAGCTTATCACTCCATGTGGAAATGAACTGAACACACTCAGTGCTTTGTTTTGTTTTGTTTTGTTTTTGTTATGGTGGAAAGTTTTGGAGACGAGTTCCCTAACTACTAAAAAAACACTTTTATGGTGATATTTGGATTGAACTGCATTCGGAGTTCGACCTTCCTAAAATGTGTGTTTATTTTTATGGTTACAAGAAGCCCAAACTATACTTCTATAACTGTGTCAAGGGGAACAGAAGACAGAATACTGTATAGATTCTACATATTATAAGCAGCACAACTCCATGTGCACTAAAACATCCTATTCCTAAATTTACTGTCTAACTTCCAGAAGTTAAAATTTCCATGCTTTTTCCATCCTCTTCTGACCTGTTAAAAATTGCTCCCATCATCCTGAGATCATCAATCTTGCAGACACCATGACTGTTTCATGACAACAGCTTTTAGTACATATTACATTATTCTCACAGTAATCAATTTTGTATAAATAATTAATTCATTTCATTTAGGTTGTCTTCTATTATAGATAGGCCCTGGCTATGAGCTATTTCTGAGAGCTATTTAGGGCAAGAGTTAAACCCAACCTCATGCCATCTATGTTATGAACTCAGATTGCAAGACCATTTAAAAATAAATATTTAAAAACAAATATTCCAGAAGCATTTTATGCATGGGGCCATGACTATAAAAGCTTGACAAAAACCAACTGGTGAACAAGTTCTCTTTCCTATAATTGCTTACTCATACTTTACTGTTTGATCCTTCTTCATGAGTCTTGTATTCCAACACACTGCAGAAGTAAATGCAGGCCCTCTGGTGATGACTTAACATGTTCTTTTGGGAAGAAGTCTATTATCTAAAAACAAAATAAATGTAAGATTTTAAAATAAAACACATGCCTTCTTCTTGGCTTTCTTCCCAGTGGGTTCTCCGATGAATCTTCAAGCCATGTTTGCTTTTAAACTCAGTTGACAGAAATATTTTGTATTTAAACACATGCCTTCATTCTTTATCTTAAGTGAAGTTACAAATCAACTATAATCAGGGATGGAGCTTCAGGCCTAGAAAACACTCACGTATCCCTAAACTTCAGACAAATCCAGATTTGGGGTTTACTTTGAACTCTGCAGTCAGCTCCTGTGAAAAGTTTGGGTCCCAGTTTGGGTACCTAGAAACCACAGTTTCTAGGTATTTGCAAATATGCACACATGTACATGTATAAATACTGAGTAGAGTCACCATCATCCTAGGCTAGAAAGGAAAGATGAATAGTCTTGATGTCTCTCCTCATAAGGAAAAGTTTGAAAAAGCTGATTATCTGGAAATGTCAAAATGAAAATACAATGAGCAGCAAAATGTTTCCCAGGAGGAGCCATTCTCTCCCTCTTTCTCCTATTACTCCTATTAACTACAGTGAAAGAGTGTGGAATCCAGGCCCACCCAGTCCTAAGTATTAAATAATAATAATAATAATAATAATAATAATAATAACAATAATAATAATAATAATAATAATAATTCTCTCAGCAAGAATGGTATAAAAAAAAAAAAAAATCAGCATAGATTACATCAGCAAAATCCATACTTCCAGAGACACTTCTCTCAAATCCCAAGCAGTTAAGCTGTGGATTTTCAGAGCTTAGAACATAGCCATTGGCATCGCAAATAGAGGGAAAGCTAGAGAATGTCTCTTGAGCTAGGTAGGAGAATCTGTTTACACAGTGGAAAGCCAGAGCTTGTGTGCACACTGCAGCAGTAGGGCAAGTGGTCTGCCTGCCTCTTTGAAACTGCGCCTACAGTTGTCCTCAAATAATCATCAGACTAGTGTATAAATATGGGCTTGAGAGGGATTCAGATGAAGATAGGCTAAGGATTCCAGTGTTGGGTCTTCCTCAAGCAGAGGATGTTTATAATCCAGGTGACTGTTTTACAGATCCTTTCCTTGCCTGCAGAACTGGAGTCTGTTACAGCCCTGTCAAACTGATGCTTACTCAAGCAAAAGCATTTTGGCTTTGAATATTTTCCAGTTCACTCCTCTGTGCATTAATCAAGATGGTGGCCATTGCAGCCACATTTTCTCCTGTTTCAACCTGCAGCACTGACAACACAAATCCCTTTGCCATGGGTGTCCTCTTGATGTGCTGTCTCCTAGAATCACCCAGCCCCAGAGATTTTCACCACATGAAGTGAAAACTGCTACTGCTTTTATTCTAATATGGCTATTACCCTTCAAGTAGTTTCCCAGAAGCTGCAGTGCAGCAATGCCCTCTCATCAGCTTGCAAGACACATGGACAAGTGCAATGAGCAAGGACCACTATTTTTCATTGACATGCTGATCTCACAGCACTGAGGAACCTGGAAAGGCACTCCACCAAAAAAATACCTCTCTCGAGTCACATATTTCTTCTGACCTGAAATCCCCACTTCCTATTCACTGTAGCTTGCTTTACACATACAAAATACGTGCCCACCAGCCTCTTCCAGATCACATGCTCTGCAATCATAAGGTTTCTTTCAGCAGAACAAGGTGCAGAGGCAATTGTTTGGGATTCTCTCTGTAGTGCTTGATCTTTTCCCAAAAATAATAAAACATAAAAAAGGCTATATGCCATTGAGAATTATCACTGCCAATTAGCTGCATATAACCAAATAATAAATAAAAAGTAATATCAGAAGAAAACCACTTATTAATCAGAATTCATCAGGAGGAAGAAAAATAGAAAGAACTAAACAATGGAGAAATTAGAATACCTTATCCATGAAATCTTTGTAGTCCCTTCCTCTTGGGAACAAAACACACATTTCTAGAGGTCCTGACTGATGTCACCTTCCAACTTGATCAGTCCATAGTACAGAATCTCCTAAATTGGTCTCAAAAGTAAAAATAATAACTTAGGTGAAATCCTTTCCAGAAAGCCCAAGACATGTTACAGTATGCAAAACACCATGTTTAATAGCAGCATCTTTCAACCTCTCTTACAACAAAGAAATCTGTAACTAAGCTGCCCAATGGACATCTTATCACCAGATTTTAACACGTTCATTTATGGTTTTTGTCTTGTGAGAAATCTTTTCTGGGGGAAAGAGGATCCAGTGAAAAGCTTATCAAGAAGCTGAGGCTGTATGCACTCAAATAAATTTTTATTTTTTCTTTAGAGACCTGAGAGAATGATGTAATGACAGAATACAAAGCAAACATGCAAAAAACAAAGGGCATCACTAGCTGCTAAAGGTCAAAGCCCACAGTCTTATGCGGATATTTCAAATTCCTTTGCAGGATTGTACCTTTAAAATACACTTTTAAAATCAAAACTAATGTGTGTAAGTGGGGCAATACTAGGTAAACAACCTTCAATTTAAAGGGAGAAAGTGTCATGACAACTAGTGAAAGTATTTAGCTGCTGGATGGGAGGGAGCAGTCAGGCATGGGGATGTTTCTTCAAGACAGCAAGTTTTAAAATGCCACATTATCTGTTGATCAAATGCCAGCTGCTGTCTGGGGCAGAGCATAGAGAAAATGCATGTTCCAAATACAACCACTCAACCAAGCTTTGAGTGGATCACAGAAGAATAAAATACTGAGTCCCTGGTGCTTATCCCAAGTTAGAGGAAGATGCTGACATGTCAAAATGTTTCCTTGTTAATATGTAATTAATTAATCCTTACAGCAGCCCCGCATTACTACTCTAATATCAGAGAAATGGAAAGAGACATAAATCTGAATAAATGATTCACCAAAATGACATAAGACCAGTGATAAGGCCAGCATTAGTCTTCCAGTTAGCTCTGGGTTCAATACATTTGGCATATCAGCCCCAAACTTGTTAAAATCACTTGATTCATCTCTTTCATTAATTCATCTAAGTATGATTTAAGCATCATGCCTTGAGATCAAACCCTGTGTTTTGTACAGTTTTTGGAAAACAACAGCCCTAAATGTATGTTTCCAGAAAGTCGCAATCACAGCAAAATGTGAAGTAGTAAAAACAGCACTCTGCCCTTGAAAGGAAGTAACAAATATTTCACAGAACTGGACAATTTTTTCTTTCTCTTTGGTATAAAAAATACACTGCTCTATATTTGTAAGTATGAGCAAGGAGCCTCTATAAGGTAAATTTTTCGTACCAGAGTTTTGTGGATACCAAAGCACTCGTACACAAATTGTGCTACCAGGTAACTCCACAAAGGAATTACTGCCCTGTTGTCAGGGATCATCCAGGTTTTCCACAAGCATTGTCTGACAGTTTTCAGTAATGTCAGGTCACAGAGGGTTCAGAGTAAACAGTGAGAGTACACCTCAGCCAGCCATGTCCCCACCAGAGCTTTTTCTTCTGTGAGATCTGTTGAGCAAATACGCAGACACCCCTGTGCTGAGTGAGGGGTAGGCAAAACTTTCGGAGCTCAGAACCCACACACAGCACAGCTATTTGTTGTCTGCCTCTAAGTCTAAACAAGGCTGCCTCCCTCGTCTGTCACGCACAAGTATTGTGAAGCAGAAGGGTTTTGTTTTCCTTGTGTATTTTTAATTGAAAAATTGCAAGCAAACATCACATATGTTGGGTCTTTGGCATTTCTATAGCAACACATTGATTTTGCCTTCGGCTCAGTGCATAATGAAAAATAGAACAGCTACTGTTATTCAATCACAGGGAAACCAGAGCTAGTGAGAAGGGTTTTTCTTCCCAAGTTGGATCCAGCGAGGGTGTATTTACACGGTATATTCTGTGAAACTCAACCCTCCCACACTTGCAGCTGTTCTGCACAAACCACCCAGGAGCTGCTGTTGGTACAGTGAGAAGCCCAACTGTGAGCCCAGCCTGAGAGGCAGGATGTACTTGCTTGGGCTCAGCTCACTGTGACTCTCAGTTGCCTCAGCCTGGTGGCTGAGCAGCATGGTGCCACACAGGGCTGATGCGTATGGAAACTTTACATGCAAGAGGCTTCCTCTAACAGTTACCAGTGACCTGGATAGCAGTGTACTAAAAAAAAAAAAAAAGAAAGGAAATGAAAGGTTATCGGTTATCATAAACCTTGACACTTCCTGTGAAACAGACAGAAAGATCCTAAAATTGTTGTAAATGTAATGGTCAGCTGTTGCAGTTTGAGAATTTCACAACACTGTACACCCTAGCAGGGAACCAGAGGATTTCTCATAAGCAACTGCATGCTCCTGAAGCACATGTCTCCTGCTTCCCTTTGGAACTAAATGTTCATACCATATTGCCCCTGAACTATGCAACTATACAGGAGAATTTAAAAGAAGGAAGCTAAACTTAAAAAAGGTGCAAAAGAAACAAATTACAGAGGTCCTTCTCCATTATATTCATGCGGAGCTCATTGTGATTTTTGTCACAGTTTTATGAAATCTTAAGAATTTGTTTGGATTATATTTTCATGTACTGCTCTGGAGAAAAGGCCACTCAAAACTTTGGGGACTCCATTCACTAGAGGGATATTGGACCACCTTTGTACCACTTCATTGCTGGGCACTGTGCTATTTAGGCATCCACCCATTCCGTTCTTCATTAGAGCTTGTGGGGAGAAGAAACCTTTTCATCTTTGTATTGAGAGAAAATGTTAAAAAACACAGAGCTTGAAGATTCACCTGGGCTCAAACGTGTCCTGGCTATTTACAGTGGAAAATTGGAACAAATATTCAGTCTGCAGCTGCAGAGCTATTAACAGAGGTCAACGTTTTCTGTTTGATAGGCAAAAGACTGAGTGCACTCAAAGTCAATGGCTGTATGATATATTCTATCTTTTTACTTCTAGAAATGATATATGAAATTATTTCATATGTATAAATCAAAATAGATGTAATAGTTTTCCCCTATTGCTGTGCACATGTTTTCTAATAAATATTTTAAATATCCAACAGCATTTTTGCAGGGTGTTAGTCCTTGGTCCTTCTTGTAATTTTTTATTTACTGGGTAGTTAGAGTCGCTGAACATTGGACCAGCAGAATAAGATACTTGATTCCTTAGGGCTTCTGCAAATATTTGTCAAGCCTGTTACAAAAATGCTCCCCACAGAGTAGGCAAAACCAACACAGCACTCAGTTGGAGTAAACATGCCCACATGTTGCACTGTTTGCCACTAGCAGAAGCTTGACAGAAAAGGGACAAAGTCACTGTGTGCCGTACCAACACAGTGGTTCACAGCAGGGTGCACAATCCTTCTGCTCTGCCCTGCACCAGGTTGTGGAGTCAGTGGGGACACAACACTTCAAGAACAGTGTGACTAAACTGAAAATATGCCAGAGGAGTCTGACAAAAGTGATTAGTGATTTAAACACATGAGGAAGTCAAGATGAAAATACGTAATGAATTGGGTTAGAATAGTTGGAAAGAGAACTGAAAATGGTCTTCAGATACACAGAGAATTTCAGCTGAGAAGGCAGGAATCTGTTTTTCAGTTCTACTCTAAGTAGGACACACAGTGAGGGATTCTTCTCAAAGGTTACAGGGTTTTTAGTACCCTATTCTTAGCTAACTAGCTCACCCCTTTTACGCTATAGGGACCATAGGCATCTAACTTTCAACTTGCTCCTTCTAGTAGGTGAACACGTTGAAGCTACTGCTTACAAAGGCAGCATTAAGGCACTTAGACCTAGCTCCTCAGAGAGATCCTAAGTCTCAAATTTACAAATAACTTTATAATAAATGTTATAGAATTGTAGAATACCCCAAGTTTGAAGGACCCACATGGATCATCAAGTCCAACTCATAAATTATAAAATGATAGAAATGCAAATGTTAGCTAGTTTATTTCAGGAAGAAGCTGTAACTTTATTTCAGGAAGTAACTGTAATTTTGAAAGTGGCTAGCACATAGAGTTACTACTTTTCATTTTATGGTATGTAACACGTGGTTTGCTTTGCTGACAGTTACATTTCAGAATGGCTGTCACATAGGAATGGGAGCCACTTCTACAGTAATATATCTGTTCAAATTAAGAAAAATATCTCACGTAGAGCCTCTGTGAAGGTACTTTTTTCCCTAATGGCAAAAGCCTTTACTTTTTAAAGGTTAATGAGCAGTCAGAAAAACTTCTGACATGTGAAGCAAAAGGCAAAATTTTTAGAAATGTAATTATATTTTATTATTTCAGAATCCAGACCAAAGCGATTAACATTACTATGTGGATGAAGAGAAGATTTAAAGAAAAGAGATTATAAGTAAATCATGGACTAAGCTCACCCTTTGTAAATCTCACAGGGGTCTGTAAAGCAGTGGTCCAACTTTGAAGAGATTACCTAAACAGAGAAAAGGAAACCTCCAATGTTATAAGGCTTAAATTCATTATCCAGGAGCTAGCACACCTCCTGGATGCTTGATTATATCCTGGAGAGCACTGAAAAGCCATGGTTTAATCAGTCTGTGGTAAGGGAATACTCAAAGGCAGTGGTGGAGACTGTCGGCTTGGGAGTGCCACCTCAAGTGCACATGTTGCCTTGCCCAAGCCACACAGCAAGGATCTCCTGCCTCGCAGGCATGCTCTCCTTCCTTGCACAGGCTGTCAGCACTGAGCAAGTGCAAGGGGATCTGATCCTCCTTCAGGAAGAGCACTGCTGAAGAGTATTCAAGCCTTTCTTTATCCAGAACAAACCATGTAAAACTAACTTATATTCCTTCATCCTTTTGGCTGAAGAAATAATATTGGAAATCAGTAAGATTAAGTACAGTAAAGAGGAAAGCATATATATGGAGGAATAAACACATACATGCATGCAAAATGGAGGAAGGGATATGGAATAGACTAAAAGTAGATCACAAACTGAAGACAAGTGAGCAAGATCACATGATGACAAAATGGCAAATCTCAATTCATAATACTGCATGCAAGATACACCACCTAATATGCTGCTTAATTTAGTGCTGGCGAGGCATTATCAGGGGTATTTTGTCTTGTTGCTGATACACACTTAGAGGAAGACTGATTGTTTAGAGACAGTTCAGCAGACAGCAGCAGTATTACAAAAAGCAAGGAAAACAGTAGCCAAGAAAAAAAAATACAATTAATTAGTCTACAAGGAACATGGAGATTAATAATCAAAGCAGTCTGCAAATATATAAAAGGCTGGAGAGATGAAAATAATGATCAATGGTTCCCCATGTACAATGCACGAGGTGCCTGTCCTTAGAGAAGACTCTTCCAGTTCTGAGAAACTGTTTGCTAAATATCTTTGGGTGAGATGACCTTCATGTGTTGTCTTTGTTCCAGAAAAATGAATATACTCTCTGCCTGACTGAATTTCCTTCAGTTAAAATGTCTGATAATAAGCTAAAGCAAACCAAAAAAGTTGTGTAAAAAAGCAGAAGTAGTAAAAGTAAACAATTTTTTAGAAAACTTGATTTACATGGAAGGGTTTTACTACAACAATACATTCAATCACTATTCAAGTAAAGCATTTAATCCTTTTTAATTTCCTTAGATATTGTACACATGTTGCCAAGGAGGATTATCTAAGTAAGTGACATTTAAAGAAAAATGTAAAGAGGAAAGATTGATTTTCTGTCTTTGAACAAAACATTTGGGAAGAGGAAAGTCTTCCCAATGTTGTTTTCAGCTCCATCATTTCAGGATTGTGAAGACCTATGAGTGTTTCACTCATATGAAATGTTTGGATTGAAACACAAAACGTTTCAGAAATGCTGAAATAGGAAACTATCTTATTTCAGGAATACGTGGACCCTGCTGGTGCTCTGACAAGCTGTTGTGCAAATTTTCTTGCATCTGGGTGTTCAAGGTGGCGTGCCAGGTTTCCCTGGTTCAGATGCCCTGTATCCAGTATCAACAATTTCAGGGCCAGAATTTCAGCTCTGCAGCAAAGCTCCTGGAATCCCACAGCTCCTGCAGCTGCTGCCTCCTTCCAGGAATGCCAGCAAGCAGACTGGAAGGGATTAAGCTCTTGGACTCTCAGATCCTCACCTATGCAGACAGCCAGAAAAGCTGGGCTTGGCTGGCTGTCCCAAAACAACAGTGCCTGCCTCTTTTTCTGCTCCAGAGTAAAGCTACAAAATAGATTATCACTGGGCTGGGAAATGAAGGAAAATCCGCCAGGTTTCTAGACAGCTTCGTTCAGAGATCTTGTTTGGATTTTAAGTAAAATTTGCAAAAAAGAAGATATCTTGAAAGAGACATTTGGTACTTTAAAAAACCTGCACTTTCTTATCAGATAAGTTAGCAAGTTTTACAAGTGTGCAAGAACATACACAGAGAAATAAATCTGATTGTGAAATGAGTGCCCAGCTGTAACTTTCTATTTCAAATATAAATAAAAATAAAGCAAACATCTAGCACAACCCAATGTAAAGGGCAGCAGCAAAACCAATTTTAAAAGTATTTGGCTTTAAAATTAAACTCACACAATCAGTGCATGGACTTCCTTCCACAGGTAAAAGGTATAAAGTTTGAAAAGATCCTGTCAAATATAACTGTAAGCTAGTCTGAATTTCACATGCTTTATATATTTTCATCTTGACAGTCTGTTAATGAGAAGAAATAGTAGAGGTCAAAATGTTGATATGCTGGCAAGCAGTTACCTTTAAGCAATATGAAAGTTTCAAAAGTGAGCTTTAGCTTTATTGCTGTTTTCTTGCAAAATAACTTCACCGTGGAATAAAGTTTGTGAAGATTTGTACTAACTTTCATGTATGCGGTAATCAGTTTTCTGAGTTTTAGAATACAGACTGGAAATCAGTACTGGAAGTTTTTAAAAGCCACATCTCATTTCTCAGAAAAAAAAAATAATAATAATATACATATGTATATATATGTGTCAAAAGTAATGGTGGTAAATATAAGGCTGGATCTTGAAACTTTCAGTTACTTTAAACCTAAGTCACTTTCTGTCTTCCCTCATGGAATAGTAGGACTTTTGCATAAACAAGAAATTCAGGAATTGACCAAAACCCAGGGCAACTCTGGAGACATGAGGCCAAGTAGAAATAACATTAAATTACTCTAAATGAGTATTTCTTATTAAAAGAAGGAGAAAAGTGTCTGGAAAAGCTGGAGTGACCAAGGACGGAACACTCCCATACATGACAAGAGTTTTGGTAACCTCTTCATATTTTCATACATCCAGAAGAGATATCATTTTCATGAGGACAGTAAGGAATGGAATAATTGTATTTAGTCACTTATCGCTCCTTTGGAAACTCTCCTTACAAAGCCCTTCCACATGAACTGCCACAACTCTCCTAACCTGTGTGTGTGGCTGACTGTAGAAATGAGGAAGGTTTGGTAGAGGCTTAGAAAGCTAGAGGGTTAATGGGTACAATAATCAGTGGCAGACAGAGAATATATTGATAAGAATATCAATACGTGACTTGTGGTGAGAGAACAAGAAACAAACACCATGTGGAGGACAGCATCCCACCAGGGCTGAACAAGGTGGATGTTGTTATAGGGAACTCACCTCCTGGATGGGATATCCCCTGCCTGGAAGCAACGCATACAAAAGGTGGAGAAGGTCATCACAGGACCTGAGAAGAAGCAGGAGGTGGGAGAAAGGTTTAAGACTAAAATTTCTGCCAGTTTGTATCTATGTGGCTGCCATGCTACTCCCCTTCTGCAGTACGAACTGAGGCTACAGCAAGCCAAGACCTGGGTCTGGGACCACTTGTGCTTTCTCACATGTGGAGTGAGGGAAAACACATGATGCTGACCCCAATGTGAATCCAGGGAAAGCTCTGGGGCCACCTCCTCTTCCTCGGGTTATGAACAGCTTTGCTACCAATCTTTGTAATGCAATCCGAATGACTACAATCACTGCATAACTTTATGGTTAAATTGTGAATAGATTTTGGTCCCTCAGTATAATGAGGGTAACACTGTGGACAATATGTAATATAAATATCTTCCCCCCTCCCAGCCCCCCCCCCCCCAAAAAAAAAAAAGAAATAATTTTTTTGGCCAGCATTAACAGACTTATTGCACTGCCAAAGCCCCACAAAACAGACATATCACATACATAAATATCATAAGTACACATCCTGAGGGGGACGTCATCCATAGTCTCAGTATGTTCTAGACAGCATGCATTTCACTGTCCAGGGTTGGGTCTAAGGGGGTCTGGAAAGTGTAGCTACAGAGGAGATAGGGTAGAAAACACACCGTATACGTGTAAGATATATATATATGCATATCAAGCACCTGAAAAAATGAAGAAGCAAAGCCAACAAAAACCATACAAGCAAGCCAGCTCAGTCAGGTCTTGGTCATTTTGGACTCCAGCTTTTTTTTATCTCACTATATTGATTGGTCTCTATTAAACACTGTCTGCAGCTTTCATTTACACAATTCTTATCATGAGTTGCTGTTTTTTCCCTGTCCTTAGGTAGAGCAACTGCATCTCCACCTACCTCTGCTGTCATCATATGCTGGCTGACTTAGCTGGCCAGGCCATGGCCTTCTCCAAGTGAATTTATGCTCCTTCGGTCACAGCCAGCTGCAACTTTTCCCCTGGAGCTTTTCTGCATATCTCTCTGGTGGATAGTCCCTGCAGAGACAAACAATTTTGTATTGAAGCCTGTGCCCACAAGCATGAAAGGCCATTGTGCAATCCTCATATGAACTGGGAGGCATCACTAAGACACACCACAGTTGTTCTGGACCTGTAGTTGCAGTGCTTTTTTTAGGTTGTTCTTTCTAAGACTTCATTAGGATGATGTGAAAGAAGATCTCAAAACCATCTATGATGCTTGAAGACATTTCTCTCTGCCAATTTTATTTTTCTTCTTTACTTGGCCCTGGCATAACAGTATTAGCACAGATGCAAAGAGTCATTATGTTGCTGCCAGGAAAAGATCTTTGTACTGACATCTGTGTTTAGAAAGTGAACCTGACAGGAGCGGCAGCCCTGATACTGATTCCTAATCCCCAGTACCTTACAAGTGATTTACCTCACTGCCATGCCAATACAAAAGGTTCCAATATAGGGATTTTAGTAATCATTTTATTCCATTTGTACTCATGTAAGTCATTACACATTTGACATTGAAAGAGAGACTTGTCTGTTTTATGGGAAGTCTCTAACGTGAACAAATTGTTTTTCTGAAATCTTCATGTTGACCACTTTGACCCTGTTACTGTCTGGAATTCAATACTGTGTGTAATAGTGGCAGCAAAACTGGAAATTACATTAGGAAAGGTCAGTAGCAAGATGCATATATGTAAATTGAAGTAAATATATATATATATATATAATTCAAAAATTATTAGGTTTATGTGATGTTTTGACCTGCCTACATTCCAGAAAAAAATATAATGCAGCACTTAAATTATTTATTTATCAGCCTTTATATATGTGTGTGTGTGTATATATATATGTATTATATTATATTGCACTTTTTTAGACAATCCCAATAACTCAAGTCAAAGATACACACCTCAACCAGTCCACACTGGTTGTAGCTTTTATAGTCCAAATACAAAGAAACATGACTTGGAAACACAGGAAAGGTGGTTTTGCAAGTTACTAATATTGAAATTTATTTTTCCCATAGCACTGGATGCAATGCCACACAAGCTACAGCACACAAACACACCGGGAAGTGACTCTCACTGCACCAAAGAGCTAACAGTGTAAGGAGAAGGATTTCTTGAGAAAAACTGCAAGGTTCTTTTAAAATTGACTATTGCAGCCAATTTCCTATACAGTTTTCTCATATTCCTACTAAAAACTCCCTAACCATGTTCTCCCTAAAAATCCCATCTGGCATCTCACGTAAAATTAATCTTTCTCACTTTGACACAGGACTGTCAGGAACCAGAGCTGGCTATTAAACTTACTAGAAGTAAGGATATACTAGAAGCATATTCCTATCCCTACAGGAAAACACTCTTTTCTGGATATGAGGAGAATATTTAAAAGACAAGAATTCTTAAGTCTCATTCTCAGAATAAGAAAACTGAGATTGTAGTCATATATCTTGTCCTATAATGTTAGAAAACTATCAAAATATTGCAGAAATATCATAATGGATTTTTTTTTTCAAAATTGTCAAGGTTCTCCAATATGAAGAAATTTCCCCCACTTGAAGTCCTGCATCCAGGTCTGGGGCCCACAGCACAAGAAAGATGTGGACCTCTTAGAGAGGGTCCAGAGGACAGCCACAAAGATGACCAGAGGGCTGGAGCACCTCTCCTATGAAGACAAGCTGAGGGAGTTCAATTTGTTCAGCCTGGAGAAGGGAAGGCTCCAGGGAGACCTCATTGCAGCTTTACAATACACAGAGAGGTATTATAAAAAAGACGGAAATTAATTTTTTACACTTACAGAGAGTGATAGGACAAGGGGGAATGGTTTTATACTAAAAGAAGGGAGATTTATATTAGATGTTAGCAGGAATTTTATTTTATTTTATTTTACTCTGAGGCTGGTGAGGCAGTGGCACAGGCTGCCCAGAGAAGCTGTGGATGCCCCACCCCTGGAGGTGTTCAAGGCCAGGCTGGATGGGGCTTTGGGCAACCTGGTCTAGTGGGAGGTGCCCCTGCCCATGGCAGGGGGGCTAGAACCAGAGGGTCTTTAAGGTCTCTTCCAACCCAAACAGTTCTGTGATTCTATGACTCTATGAAAGTTACCAGAGAAGAGTTCCAGAGTTACACAATTCTAATGAGTTTTGACAAAACTAGTATAAAATGACTGACAAATTTACAGATTATGGTATACTGTCCTGGTTTTACTAATTGATGTGAAGAAATATGCACAGATAGTAGATCCTTAACATCTCACACTTCATCTGTAAAAATTTAAGTTTTCCATAAAGCCTATCCTCCAGATGGAATGTTTTGTTCAGTTCTGACTTATATTTACCCTTCAGCCCTTTGGACATGTCTTACAGCTAAGAGATAAAGCACTGAATAAATGTCTGGCCATAATCAGTGTGCTTTCTTTAGAATATATATCTAGCTAGAGAGGAAGAGAGAGAGAATCTATCTGTCTAAACAGGAGAAACATAAAGTCAAATCCTCTTAGGCTTTAGAGACGACAATTTCTAACAGTTAAATGTGGGAAAACCTCAGTATTTCCTTTATGAATAAGGAGAGTGCAAGGACTTGAACAGGGAGATTGGGCCTCCACTGACTGTCAGTACTGAAAGGACAATTCTTTATTGTCATCAGGTCTATTTTGTCTCATACTATATGTATTGAAAGACTTTCCTCTGACAGTGTTTTGCCAAACTACAAATGAAAACTCCATTGCTCATCTGACAAAGCACCTTCAGAAATAAAATTACCTGACAGAGAAGAATTGGCCATTCTAACATTAAGCAAACACAATTGTTCCCATGTTCTTCTGCAAGCAATAGTTTATTTTAAGATAAAGTCAGATGTTAGAAAGTCATCCATGCTGTTCCTGTTTTATGCATACAGAAATGCACACACTACTTAGTGCAGTTTTTTTGGAACTACATCATTAAAAGTTTAATAGGACTTTCTTAATAATCCTTTTCTGCAAGCAAACCAAATAAAGGTGGGAGAAGTTAGGAGAACTTATGCTTTATTTTTGTAATTTTACTAGAAATACCTTGAACTTACTATAGAATTTAATCTTATTTGTGCCCATTTTCTTATGAACTGTGGCACAGAAGAAATCATACAAAGAAAACAAATCCCACCCCTGCTAGGTTACTACAGAAGCAAAAAATCATCATCCTGTACAAAAGTCTGTACGTAATTATTGGCATTCACATAATTTTGGAAATTGGTAGGGGGTGCTTGTCATGAGAGGGATATTTGATGATTCTAGTCAGCATGGGAGGTTTTATATAAATAAAACACTCTAACTATGGTTATCTTTGGGATATGCCATTTGTACTACCTGAAGATCAGGCACTGTTGGCACAATGGTCATAGTTCTGCTGTGTAAAGTAGTTAAGCCTGAAGGCACATAAAGTGAAAAAAGTTAGAATCCCAACTAGACTTTTCAGAAATGAGCAGATACATAAGAGTGCAAACCCAGAGCTGTACATTTGACTTGATACTCTGGCATTTGAAGGGTCTACTTTTAGAGCCTTTGGTATGTCCAACACAAAAACTCTGCTACAGGTCTGTGACTAATTCATTGCTCTCTCCTGGTTCAACCAGGATGCCTTTCATTGAGTGCTCTCCTTCATGTCAAAGGCCATTTATTCTTCTGCAGGGGAGCTGGCTGTACTGCTGGTATTAACATTTGGCAGTCCTGGTATCAGCAATACCTGAATGTTAGAAAAACTGAATGTTAGAAAAACTTCAGTAACTGCAGCATGGTTTTCAGTGGACTCTGTGAGACAGCTACAAAAAAGTCCATAAAAGTAATCCCCACATTTGAAATTCCTTAACAAATTAAATAAGAGCATAAGTATGTATTTCACTTTTTTGTTGTTGTGGTTTGTGCTTTTTGTTGTTGTTTGTTTGTTTGTTTTTCATAAAGACAAAAAAATATTTCTTTTAATTTTCTGAGGGTCTACTACTGCTAGTTTATCCAATCCTAAAGGAAAGGTCTGGGTAAAGAGTATGTTCTCGCACTGCAAAACGAACTAAGGAAACAATATGAGTTTTTGCAAATTACCTCCCTGTACCTAGCAGTTGAGCCAGAGGTGATAGCAACTATCCTGAAAGATATAACCAAGATTATTAGCTCTGAAAAAATAAATCCTTGTCTGATAAGGTCAAATAAAACTGGAAGTCCTAGCTGAAGTGAGAGATTTGAGAGATGCATATGTACCTTGCAGCACATAGAGATGAATGTCAGGATTTTCATACTCCCTCTTAAATGTCTTCTCTCACTCATTCTAAGAGGCAAGACCCATGATATGAAGCAAAACAATTTATGTAACCCAAAGACATATGTTGATGTGTTCATAAAAAGAAGACAGGGAAAAACTGACATTCAATAATTGTATACCATTTACAGATTTCAGAGAAATAAAATAAAATAAAATAAAATATATATATATTATGAAGAGAAAGAAAGATTTCCATTATTTTAACAACAGATAAAATGTCTATGACTGCAATATATTTTCAATTAGTCTTTATCTGGAAGCATTATATGTATTCAGAATATGCAAGGAAAGTCAATACCAGTATAAGAACTAGTAGCCTGTTTTTTCTTTTGATCATTAACTGCAAGGCTCCCCCTTTTTATCTTATCTAAGAAAAGTAGAAGTCATTATAATTGTTCATTCATAGGCTATATTTTAATTGTGAATTAGATCTTCTTCCCCCATACTAATCCTGCTTATTTTGCTTGCTCCCAAACTGTTCGTATTCCTGATCTGTATCTTCTTCAACTCAAGATTTTTTGGGTCTGAAAGGAATACTATGAATCTGCAAATACGTTCCTGAACCAGGCAAAAAGCAACACAGAAGAAGAACCTTCTATGTGGAGGTTCATGGAGCCTACACTGTACAGTACATATGATGAAAAGCAGACTGACCTGTCCTGACCACTTGGGTGGGAGTAAATTCATTGTCAGGGCAAAGATAGCACCCAACAAAATCCAAGACTGGGGCCCCAGTATAAGCCTAGAGTCAGGAGGAGAATTTGCCAGGAGGTGCCAGGCTAAGAAAAATCACATCATTATTGAATAACAAAGGAGGTTTACTTTCATCTATTTTCAACAATCCATGAGGTATTTAGCACTTTTCTGCAGTCTACAGGTTTGCTCTTGCATCATTGCAGTGTGCATCATTTTGCATCAAACAAGCAATTTGTTCCAGAATCTAACACTGCGAACCCCTCGTTCTTAAATGGAAATGCAATGTGGCTTTGAGGTTGCTCTAGGATTGTATAGCAATTCTCACCTGAAATATTTTGTACATTTTCTAATTGGAAAGCTTACAGACAGTAACAATTCTTTCTTTAAAAAAAAAAAATTAAAAAAAAAATAAAAATAAATAAAAATAAAAAAAGCATTTAGGTGCACTTTTCTCACACTGCATCATAATTTTGATCATGTTCAAAAGTACTTGCAATGCTTCCAAGAGCTCTGAATATGTATTAGAGAGAGTGATCTCAGAAGCATTAAGGAGTTGTGTCTAAAATATGTACCATCTTGTCCAAAACTAAATAAAAATCAAAATCTAATAACAGCTGTAAAACAGCTGTTAGCTGTATATACACATAGGTCAGTGTGCCAGCTTTGGTGAGCATCATGCTTTCTTAGTATTGCCGGGGCTTCTTTTACCTATCAAGAAGCACAAGAGATATGGAGGGGAAGAAATGACTTGATTCCAGCCTGACACCCCAGGCCTGGTAATAATAATATATAATGTTGGGGAAAAAAAAATAAAAAAGCACTTTATATTTTCTTTTGCAGTATGTGTCTTAGCCTCTAGACTCCTGTGTCCATCTTGTTCCAATGCCTGGTTTCAACAAGGAGAGAGGCAGAGGGGCAGCCCCCGATCAGCATACCCAATTGCACCAGAAAGCAGCAACCATGAATTTGGTCTCCCTTGAACCAAGATTGCCTAGAAGACAAATCTTTCCTGGAGAACTTTCCTAGATATTAGGGTTTTACTAAACAATATATATCTACAAATACATATAAATACTCTAAAATGTTATTAATCACAGTATTCAATGATTACTCTCAATAACATTGTAAGAAATACTGAAGTATCCATTTCCACGATGGGCCTAAACCAGAACTTAGTCTGGAGGAATATGGATTTCAAATAAAATTATCTAAATTATTCCAGAGTCCTTCCTTCAGTGTACTAAGTCTTTTGGAACACAAACATCTACTAATATAATGGCATCTGTTTTAGGACTGTTCTTTCACAAACAAGATTAAATAATGAAATGATTGAATGGAAAGCACACACCCCTATGTTTTTTTAATACAAATCATTATTACGAATCTCATCAAGTTAAATATCTTATTATTGTTATGAAGTATACCCTAGTGGAAGGCCTGCTACCAAAATTGCAAATGCAGTATAATATTTTAGTGTCATATCTAATTACAGCAAGACCATGGATATCAAACTCAGCATTCAACAAAAGACCATTAGAATTAAAGAATTTTTCCAATGCTACAACATAGTCACCTTCAACCCTAACCTCACAGAGGAGATTTTCCCTCAAAAATAAATAAAAATAATAATAATAATAAAAAGCTTAATCTTCCTCAACATTCCAGACCAATAGCATTGGATTTTTCCAGCCTGCAGTATTGCACACGGCAGAATTACCTGCATGAAAATCTCTCTGGGAAGTGCTATCATTGCCTTACACATTGCAGACTTATACTTCCAATCCCTTTCTGCATGTAAATAAATGAATTTATCAAATTATCAAATTTATCAAATCTGATAAAATTGTCCATGTGCATTGGGGCACCCATACAGCTGCCATTATCTTTGGAAAAGAAGTTTTACGAGCAGTAGTGCCAATGGGTGACATTTTTCACCTCTACTGCAATAGTTCTTCAAAATAAAGCAAATCTTTAGAATTGGAAGTTTAAGTAGAGAGCTTCATATAAAAAATATGCTTTTATTTTCATAATCAAACAAAGATTTTTTTATTTTTTTTTAACTAGACCAGTGGCTTTCTATACTAATTTGTGTCTCAGATCAAATGAACATATAAAAAGTAGTAATTATTAATTGTAGTCTACATTTTCTGTCTCAGAAATAAAAGTTTCATATTAAAGATGTTTTACATCCAGTGTACAATTTCTATATTGATTTTTACATCTGTAATTTAAGTTATAATCCAATGATAACTAAAACTAATTGGAAAAAAATGGCTTTAATGTGTGGGTCAGCCATTTAGTCTTACAGACCTTTTCTTGCCATCAAGATTTAATATCATCTTAAATAAAATTGATAAGCATCTAGTATACATTACTCTTGGGCATCACAGTGAAAGTGAAGCCCGTGAGTTGAGATAAAGACAGTTTAATAAGACAGGAAAATAACAACAACAACAACAACAACAACAACAACACCGTCTCCCACAGCATTCTCCTCAAGAAACTGGCTGCTCTTGGCTTGGACTGGCGCATGCTTCGTTGGGTTAGAAACTGGCTGGATAGCCGGGCCCAAAGAGTCGTGGTGAATGGAGCCAAGTCCAGTTGGAGGCCAGTCACTAGTGGCGTCCCCCAGGGCTCGGTGCTGGGGCCGGTCCTCTTTAATATCTTCATCGATGATCTGGATGAGGGCATTGAGTGCACCCTCAGTAAGTTTGCAGATGACACCAAGTTAGGTGCGTGTGTCGATCTGCTTGAGGGTAGGAAGGCTCTGCAGGAGGATCTGGATAGGCTGCACCGATGGGCTGAGGTCAACTGCATGAGGTTCAACAAGGCCAAGTGCCGGGTCCTGCACCTGGGGCGCAATAACCCCAAGCAGAGCTACAGGCTGGGAGAGGAATGGTTGGAGAGCTGCCAGGCAGAGAAGGACCTGGGAGTGATGGTTGATAGTTGGCTGAATATGAGCCAGCAGTGTGCTCAGGTGGCCAAGAAGGCCAACGGCATCCTGGCTTGTATCAGGAACAGTGTGACCAGCAGGGCTAGGGAGGTGATCGTCCCCCTGTACTCAGCTCTGGTGAGGCCACACCTCGAGTACTGTGTTCAGTTTTGGGCCCCTCGCTACAAGAAGGACATCGAGGTGCTTGAGCGGGTGCAGAGAAGGGCGACGAAGCTGGTGAGGGGCCTGGAGAACAAGTCCTACGAGGAGCGGCTGAGGGAGCTGGGCTTGTTCAGCCTGGAGAAGAGGAGGCTCAGGGGCGACCTTATCGCTCTCTACAGATACCTCAAGGGAGGCTGTAGCGAGGTGGGGGTTGGTCTGTTCTCCCATGTGCCTGGTGACAGGACAAGGGGGAATGGGCTTAAGTTGAGCCAGGGGAGTTTTAGGTTAGACGTTAGGAAGAACTTCTTTACTGAAAGGGTTGTGAGGCATTGGAACAGGCTGCCCAGGGAAGTGGTGGAGTCACCTTCCCTGGAAGTCTTCAAAAGACGTTTAGATGTAGAGCTTAGGGATATGGTTTAGTGGGGACTGCTAGCGTTAGGTCAGAGGTTGGACTCGATGATCTTGAGGTCTCTTCCAACCTAGAAATTCTGTGATTCTATGATTAACAACAACAACAATAATAATAATAGTAATACAATGATGATAATAGTACTAATAATAATAATATGTACAAACAAGTGATGCACAATGCAATTTCTCACCACCCGCTGACCGATGCCCAGCCTAACCCTGAGCAGTCTGGCCCCCCTCACCCGGCTAGCCACCCCTATATATTGTTTAGCATGACGTCAGATGGTATGGAATACCCCTTTGGCTAGTTTGGGTCACCTGTCCTGGGTCTGTCCCCTCCCAGCTCTTACTGCACCCCCAGCCTGCCTGTTGGCAGGACAGAGCAAGAAGCTGAGATGTCCTTGGCTTGGTGTAAGCACTGCTCTGCAACAATTAAAACATCGGGGTGTTATCAGCACTCTTCTCATCCTAAGCCAAAACATAGCATTCTACCAGCTACCAGGAAGAAAATCAACTCTGTTCTAACTGAAACCAGGACACAAGTGATGTCTGGAAGAGCAGTCTGAGGCACAGCACAGTCTTGCCTGGCTGGGGAGAAGGTGTAACAGGGGCAGCAGTCAGGTGACCTGGGGCTCACAGATCCACAGGTTCAGGCTCAGGAGTCTCCTGAAAGCTCAGATAGCAGAACTGAATGCCGTCTGCCATTGAAGGTGCTGGTCATGGCTGCTTTGACCATTCGGGCTCTGTATTAAAACATCTGTGGTCAATAGAACCAATCAAAATATGACCATTCCCCCAGTAAGAGCAGTGTTTAAATGCTGTCTGTGTATGGAGGCATGCACAGGAATGGGAAGCAATTTCTAATGCAGTAAAAACAAGTGGCCCTCCAGCCACACCTCAACACCTGGCCTTGTTTGTTTCCAATAATTGTTATTGATGCCAGGGAGCTTTGATAACCAGCTCTGTAAACAACAAGAGCTGCTTTTGTCAAGATCCACTATCAGAGAGTGCTGTGGAATGGCAGCAAGACTCACCACTATTCACTCCACACATACAAGTACTCTTAAGTATCTCTAAAGTTAGTCAGGGAATGACAGTAAAAACAATACAGTGGTTCCATGGCTACTTTTGCCCAACAGAATCTTCTTCATTCCTGCTTGGTTTACAATTAAAGCTGTATTCACAATTGCCTTCTTGTAGCACCCCAATCTAGATACTGAGAGTAATGGTGGGCACAGTCTTTTCAGGGTAAATTGTGTTCTCAGGCAGAGCTCTGCAAACAGGTTTTCCACTGAAGCTGTGCAACCTATCAAATATCTTTCTTCCTCCCTTCACTGCAATGATTTTTAGAGCTGCCATTAACCAAAATTCTGTTGGTAATTCTGTTAGTGATACATGGCAAGAAGTACACCTCTCAGCTCTCTATTTCCATTGCTAACAAGGATAAAGCAATAACAACAAAATGTTTCTAAAATTACAAAAATATATATATAATAATAATAATCACTTCAGGAAAGTAATTTTTGAACAGCAGTGCCAGATTGCCAGGCACTTTTCAAAACAGTTTCTCAAAACACTGGACAAGTCTGCTTTTAAAACTCAGTATTTCAGAAGCTGTGAGCTCCAGAACTGCCTAAACCAAGCTTCACATTCCTGTATGTTTGCAACAGGTAAAATCTTCTTACATTTTATTGCAAACTACTTGTTCTACACATATGTCTATCAACTATTGAACTTGAAAAGTATACATTAACCTTCATAACATGCAAATACCATTGAAGAGTATATTTGGAAATTATGAAAAGAAGAAAATAACATTGAAAATATGCTCCAAAACTATAATCTCTTTTGAACATTACTTTAAAAAAAATACATTTGACACTGCCATCAAGAATTCAATAAGGATATTTCACAGGTAAAGGCTTTTTATTTTCTATTTCAACCAACCATAAAATGGAGTCCTCTGTATGCTTACTGAGGCATTTTACATGGGCTTTTCTTTACCAGTGAACAGGGAAATGGGCCTTCTGCTGTGCAAGCTTTTCCCATGCAATAGGTTAGCCCCACACAACCTAGTGTGATGGGCATGTCCACTGCATGTTGGCCAAAGCAGAGCAGATAATGAATGCTGCAAGGCAATGCTGCTTGACTTCAATGAAAGAGAAAGCTGAGAAGAGAAGCCCCAGCAGAAACAACTGCATGAAAGCAAGCTTAGCCCAAGACCTTTCAGAAACCCCTAATATGTGAGAGCCTTTCTGACAGGTAAGAGTGTTGAAGTTGTTTGGTTAACTGACTCCTACTCGTGGCCTGCTGGGGAGTACTATTTCAAACAGCATGTTCTCTCTGAGTCATTTGCCATTAGATATTTGCCATTGATTCTCCTTTTTCATCTGCAGTGTGGTTTGTCAAAGGTTCCCATAAGATGGTGGCAGCCTTGATACACGTATTCAAGAAAGACCAAGAACAAGTCACGTAACCCAAAGTTTGCCAGCACTTCCACTCAGCAACAGTAAATGCCTGTCCAAAACAAAAACATCAAAATTCATGAGTCCACATCCAAAATATCATGTACCCTGGGCTGTCTCTGGCCCGTCTCCTGACCCAGATATGCCACTCTGCTTCCCATCTCCTGTTCAGTGCAGCCCCTGCTCCCATCTGCCTTATCACAGTGCTTGGCTCCAGACTCACCTTCCCTTGGGGATCAGTCAGCCCTTGCTGCACCCTGACAGAAACAGGCTCAGTAAAAATGAGTGGCTGTTGGACCACTAAAATGAACTTGCACAGCCTGAAAAGCACAGACATAGCCAGTGACTAAAGGGAAGGCAGCCTGATGTCTTAGTCCATACTTACAAACAGCCTCAAAAGGCACATCTGGGAACTAAAATTCATAAACCGACTGCACACTAAAAATCACAGACTCAGCTTAACATTGGTTTTATGGGTCACCACAATTTTTCTCAGGCACCGCCTGCAATTAATTTCATCATGTCCAAGATGCAACAGTTACCCATCCATCTCCCATACATCTCCAGGACCTGTATGAGTGTCGTGGTTTAACCCGACCGGCAGCTAAACACCACGCAGCCGTTCGCTCACCCTCCCCCCTCCCTCTCTGGGATGGGGGAGAGAAATGAAAAGTGAAGCCCGTGAGTTGAGATAGAGACAGTTTAATAAGACAGGAAAATAATAATAATAATAATAATAATAATACAATGATGATAATAGTACTACTAATAATAATATGTACAAACAAGTGATGCACAATGCTCACCACCCGCTGACTGATGCCCAGCCTAACCCTGAGCAGTCTGGCCCCCCTCACCCGGCTAGCCACCCCTATATATTGTTTAGCATGACGTCAGATGGTATGGAATACCCCTTTGGCTAGTTTGAGTCACCTGTCCTGGGTCTGTCCCCTCCCAGCTCTTACTGCACCCCCAGCCTGCCTGTTGGCAGGACAGAGCAAGAAGCTGAGATGTCCTTGGCTTGGTGTAAGCACTGCTCTGCAACAATTAAAACATCGGGGTGTTATCAGCACTCTTCTCATCCTAAGCCAAAACATAGCATTCTACCAGCCACTAGGAAGAAAATCAACTCTGTTCTAACTGAAACCAGGACAATGAGCTCCTTGGCTGTCCCCACGCTAACACCTCCCATACCTCTCTGCAACAAAACATCCTTCTTTCCAAACGTCCTAGTTTTTTAGTACCAGCTAAACTCAGAACTTGATCTCAACCTATACCTAACTTGACAGATTGCTATTAATCTATATTCTTCTTCTTTATATACATGTGTGCAAATAAAAATGTATATATGTATGCATGTAAGTATATATTATGTATGTGTTATTCCTGTAAGTATGCATATCTATCTATGTATATTTCTAGGACTTGTTTGCCTTTTTGCCTGTTTTTTCTAACTACATCAGTTGTACTAAGTGCTACCACCTCTTGCCCTACAAACACTGGCTTGCCTGATGTCTAACTGCCTTTACTGCCTCTATGAAATTTCTGTCAGAAGACCATGAAGGAGGATTTCACACATAATTTCCAGATAGGAAAGACAGAGTGCAGACTAATTAAGGAATTAGCTTTTGATTCAGAAGAGAAATTTAGCTCTAATCAGTAATAATACTGGTTGTATGCAGAGGAGAGTTTCCTCAGTATAGTTTCTATCCCTATTCTCCCATCAAACCACCCCATACAGACTTTTGCTTCCCCTTACGTGTTACTAGGTTTTGACTACACACTAAACATTTTCTCCATCAATCAGGGTATAAATTAAGCTCTTCAACTGCTAAGACAAATGGCAACATGCACAGACTTTATACCATGATTATATAAAAAGCCCAGGAAATGTTGTCTCCAGTCATATTCTAAAGCACAGAAGTTACTTTGAGAAAGTTTCATCTTAATTCCCTAAATATTCAGGAACTGCAGTTAACAACTGCAAGTAAAGGTCTATGAAGCTTTCCTCTCCTGTAGTTTATGCTGAGGAGTCCAGCTGTCACTGTAACAAGGTCAGTCATCTGATTTTAAGCAGTTAGAAAGTCTGGTGTCAAAGAACAACAGAAAGTCAAAGTTGAAACTGAGTCACTTGCTTTGATCTTCCTTCCAGGAACAATACTAAAAGATGTGATAAATGTGACATTAAGTCAAATTAAGTATAGCTTAGTTCCATCTGCATCAACCAGGCAGATTATAAACCTGTTAGGGGATTATGGTAACAGGGTAATACACATAAAACTGTAACAAGATGAAGTGAAACGTATCCCAATGTGTGGATGGTATTGCAAAATTAGTCATTCCAGATCATATGGAGATGTGCTTATGACTTTCTTCCTTCCTCCAAGCAGGTGATACACTTCATTACTAATGTCACCCAAATTATATTAAGCAAATCACAGATAACTAATCACATAACTATTTATGGGATAATAAGATAATGAACTTTGCAAAAGACCAATTAGAAGAAATTGTTAGCCTAGCCACTGTCAAGATGAACTTAATAAGACAGCAGGTACTGTATTTGACAAGCTCTCTGTAGAGAAAGCATCAGAAAAGTAGCCATCAGGAAAAAATGCAGAGCAGCAGAGCAGCTATTACTTGCCTTTAAACCAATGCTGATGAGACCTTGGAAGGACTTTAGAAGAGGTAGATATCAAATACAAAGTAATTTCTTCACATTGTCACAGTTCCAGGAGAAAGTATGAGATATAACAGAATTAATGTGGGGGCTTCTTTTATTATGTTGTGACACTACCTCATCTAAAACATCTTGGATGGCTCCTATGGAGCTGGAGGCAGAGGTGCGAGCCCTAACTGTTTGCTGGGCAAGTGTCCCAGCCACACACTTTCAGCTACTTATTTTGAGTATGTCTTTAGTGCTGTGGGCACTCCTGTTGCTAATCAAAGAATTTCTCTGCCTACAGGAATGTGATGGGAATTGACAACCTAATGAAGTAACATGTGTAAGGTCCTACAGGAAAAAAAAAAAAAAAAAAAAAAAAACATGGTAATTAAAAATTAAAAGTGGAATAATCCTTTATTACATTTCTATTGTTTTTCCTTGATACATAGCAAGACAGGATCTCACACACCGTCACTGAGTGAAAAAAAAAAAATAGGCTTGATACAATTGAAGTTCCAGACACAGTCCACAGTGCAATATAAACAAGTTGTTTTTATCCTCATGAGTCAGACAACTGACCTTCTTATGGAATCTGAAGTCCGCACCATTTCCCACTTCACCTGTGCTCTAATTTTAAATTGTTAGATTGAAAAACATATTTTCAGCAGTGCAGTGTTTACCTAAAGCTGCTTGCAATGGACTACATTCAATACTTCTGAACAAATTCTGAGTTCATATGGTAAAATTATTTGTCTCTCAGAGCAAGAAAATTACTAGGATTTATTATTCTTGTAAGGGTGGTTATCTTGGGGGTTTTTATTCCTCTAAAGTATCTAAATTAATGATTGTCAAGACTAGTGTATGGATAGTATTGGTAGACATGAGAATTTCACTATTTTATGTGAATGTTTAAATTACATTCCTTGAAAAAGAAAAAAAAAAAAACCCTGCATGTATTTTCATTGTCACAGATAATCTATGCTATGATCTGTACGATTGCTTGTTATTCTGTTCAATTTTATTTAAATGTTATTGCAATTTTATTTAAATGTTATTGATTGCTCTTTTGCATGGTTGTCTTTCTTAGGTTGCTTTAGCCAATTTGGCTTGAACATTGTTGTTCTTGAAAATGTACACACTTAGGTTTTGGATAATTAAAGCTTCTCATTCCTGAGAACAGATTGGTCACTTATTTACCACTTTCCAGGAAAATAAAACAAGTCAGACAATGAACTTGATAAATCCTTGAAAGGAATTTCCCTCACTGTGTAGTATTTCTCTTCACAAGGAGGTCAAGTGGTGTCTTTGCTTTAATGAAAAACTGTACTGAACTTTGCTTTAATGAAAAACTGTACATTTGTACTGAAAGACATTGAACCAAAACATAATGGTCCTCTTTTTTCCTACAGGTGGCTGCCCTGGCAGCCATCCACAAGTTGATACACACAGAGTATAACTCGTTCATTGTTAACATGACTACAGTATAGTATACGGTCTTAACCCTGGTAACACTTCCTTGTCTTCATGGTTCATGGTTACAGGAGACAAACCGTGGAGTAGCTTAGCCAACTAAAAGGAAACCATTATGTAGGACACCTTTATTCCAACATTTACAGCCACTTAAGTAAATGCAGCTTCAGAAGGAGCTCATTTATTTCACCTCCATCTGCTTCTAAATAAGTATGGTCAAAGGTACATAGCTGCTTCATCACAAGTACCTCTTTGGTGTTCTTGTTCTTGGAATATAAGAATGTCAAGCAAAGTCAGGAGGAATGGGACCCAAAACACACAGAAAGATGTTGCTCTTGCTGCCAGAGGTAGCAGTGCTGTGGAAATCACTGCCAATGCATGCCATCTTGCAAAACTTGTAGAGGGGAAGGGGAAGAGTGGGCAAATACTTTAAAGAGAGATCCATTAAAGAGTTTTAAGTAGACAAACCACATCAAATTCCCAATGTTTCCCCAGGGTTAAAAATGAATAAATAAATTATGAGGCTTGAGAGAGTACCTGGGGAAAGTACCAAGCATGTTTACTCTGCTAGCCTGTTTCCTTGACATCTGTTCAGTGGCTTCTGTTGTGGAAGGATGCTGTGCTGGCAGGAGTTCGGATATAGCTCTTATATTCTAGCCCACCAGCCAGGACTTTGAGTAGTGCTGGGTTCCGGGTTGTTCCCTGCAGCTGTATCCTTGCACTTGGTCTCTCTTCACTTTGACGATGAATGCTACAGTAACAACCAAATGACTGTTTTCCAAATATGAGAGTATATACATTAAAGAAGTTGATCTGAACTATGTCCACACACCATGTAAGTATATCATATGACAGTGCCAAAATCTCAGTGTGACACATATGTTATCAATATGACATCTACTATGTTTCCCTACAAAAAAGGCCTCCTGCAATGTCACCGAAGAAGATTGCAGACATAGTTCATCCTTAGCAAACTCTTGTTAACTGTTTTCCTGAATTTCTTCTGAATTCAAATAATTTTTTTTTATTTTTTTTTTCTACAGACTCTTCCCTGGGAAGTGAAGACAATGACAGTTGAACTGCCATTCTCCAGATCTATGTTTATATTTCTTTTTATAGATTTGTACCTGTTAATCCTTCCATTGCGTTGCAAAATCCTCACCAGACCCCAAGATAATTACTGCTTGCTCTGAGACTGCTGCAGCCACTTCTGAAAAGCACAATACAGTTTCATATGATGGTGATTTGTAAACACTGCTTACCTAAGTACTAATCCATTTTTCCCCACTACATGCTGATTTGTTTTCCCTTGAAGTAAAACACAGATTATCCTGGATTTCTGATTGTTGTGGAAGTTTTGTTAAAGATTGCTATCAAAATATACTGACTTTGGCCTTCTCACCTTTGTGTGGCAGTAACTCTTTTTCTTTCTTCCGTGGTGAAGCAACACTTCCCTTGTTCTTCTGTTGACTGTTAGTGTGCTAATACAATGATTCCATGGTATCTTGATAGTTTTATGGTTGTTTTGTACTTTGTTGTGTTTTTTGTTTGTTTTTTTGTTTTGTTTGTTTCATAAGTTTATGCTGTAGCTCTGTCCTTGTTCTTATTTATCTGACTTAGTTTCCAGTTCCTGTACACTTTTCTACTGGTCCCAAAGTCAAAGAAGTCATATCTTTATAACATCTCTTATTTTCCTCTGCATTGGGGTGCTTTTCACTCGTGTGCTTAGGAATGAAAGCAGATATGGTGCCGTGAATACAGTATTGTCTGTGTGTATGTGACCATATTCTGAGACAGACCACAAGATTAGGAAGGCTCAGAAAATCTAAGGACTTCCCCATCCTGTATCTGGACATCTGTAGGGCTCCTACGGGAGCCTGGGACCAAGGCTCCAAGGACCAAGACAGATTTACAGGCAAAATGTGCATCACGGATGAGCCTGGGGAGCTTTTGTGTTAAAGGACAATACTGCAATGTGCTCAGGCATTTCCAGGAGTGGGCAGGTACTACTCATCAGAACACTTGTGCATCCTTGTATCTTATGTACGTGACTCAAGTCTGCCTTTGAGTCTGTTATGTGGTTCCAAATAACTATAACTGCTTATTTCCTTGGCTTATTTTCAAGTGCAATATTTTTCCCTTGTATGCAGTGTTGAATAGTTGAGAGAACTCAAGATTATTTAAGTATTATTTCATATAGAAAACTTACTTTTCTTTCTCCCTGAAAGAAAGACACAGTCCACCCACAATAAAATAAATACTACCACTATATTACATACAAATAAAAGGTTAAAGTACTTTTGAAAAACTGTCATCTTATTGGTATTGTATTTCTATACTAGAAAGGAAAGGAAGTAAAATCTTATACTGTCTGGAGTGAACCTTCCTTAAATTAGCACTGCACAGCAAGAAAAGACATTAACTCTACAGTACAAAAATGATTGCATCATTCATCATAGATCACCAAGGCTTGTAGTTTTCAAGGTTTCCATACTAAAAATACAACAATTTAATTAGGATTATAAACTGTGCAATGCTTTACTGCCATCTATTTAATATAAAAATGTCCCGATTTTGGTATGATAAATATTCATTCCACATCTAATATCCAAAGGCATCCGTTCCTGATCATCTGTCTCTGTGCAAACTGTGATAGAATTTATAATATAAATCATTATTATTGGGATGATTAAGTAGAAGGAGATGAATTCTGCTCTCTGTGCAGTGGTGTAAATACAGAGTAACACCATTAACTTGCACGGCATTGCCCTAGATCTGCATCAGGAAGCAACGTGTTTTCAGTTATAGACGTGCTAGTAACAGAGATGAAGAACATTCCATATGCCAGCAGTCTGAAGTTTTACAGATAGGCTTGCCCTAGGTCCTTTTCTCCTTCTCCTCCACCACACTCTTAAATAATGTTAATTATCAGCATTTGTTGCCCACAGCAGCATGAGATCACAGGGCACTCTACTGCCTGTCCATTAATGGGAGTGCAGCTGTCCAGAACATGCACTTCCAGAACATCTCTGCAGAGCAACTGCTATCCAAAAGACACTCTTAACACAGACACCTCCAGCAATAACAGCTACACCAGCTAAGGTGTTCATTAATTCCTAATTAAAACACAACCAAATCTGAATGTACAGACTATGCTATAAAGCAGTCCGGTGAGTGTTTGCCCAGAGGGAGTGACATTGGGTGTCATTTCACCAATATCTGTCCATCACTTCTCAAGCTGTCAGGTTACACCAGTCCTCTCATAAATCAGTGTCATCAGTTACTACATTTATTCTGACAGCAAAGACACAGTATTTAGTAAACCTTCCCTCCCTAACCCTGATCTGAAAACTCCATATGGTTCCTCCAGTAGCTGCTTCTCCCACAGCAGATAAGGCTTTGGAAGGTAGTAGTCACAGAGGCTCTACCTCACAGCAAAGATTTGGGGAGGTAGAGACTGAGAGTGGAAAAGCAAGGAGCAAAGCAGAGAGCTACAAAAACAGAAACAGTTGGGCTCTTGGTAATGGGTGAATGGAGAGCACAGCCCAACAGAGGCAGTTTTATCTCAAGATGTAGCAATATTATGTTAAAATGACATATGTGGCTGCTTAGAAAATTTTATTTCCAGACTGCATAAACCATCTCAGCCTTTTACACTGAAAGCTTTACCTTTTGTACTTACTATGAAACCATAATCAGGATGAAAATGAAATGATTCTTTATAAATTGTATTGAAAACCTGCAGAATGCTGAAGTAGATTCTGTGTTTTGGTAGATAGCTCTGCAATAAAATTCTATTAAATTCTTTGGGAGTTATTACTCAGCAGAGAGGAACTTGCAGAAGCAATAACTTTTCTAAACCTCTACACTTGTTCTTGAGTGGGCCCAAGAAAGTGTATGCTAGTTTTTCAGAAACGGTAAGAACATTGTGTTTGATCTTAAGGAGTTAGATCTTATCACCTACCTACAGAATGTGTTAGGAAATCCCAGAATTGGCTATGGAGAATTAGACTTGATGAAATACAACATACAGTCTGACTGAAGTAAGCAGTTAAATTTTAGGAAGAAATCCATTTTTGTCAATATATTCATATGCTTAAATCAGACAACAAGCAGAGCAGAACTTCTCCACAATAGCTACTGGAACTTTACCAAACATTAATGGAAAAATGCATCCAAATAATAGCTTCAAAAAGATGCATTTAAAGCTACAATTATATAAACAGCTTTTTCATTTCTAAATCTGCATTCTCCCATCTGTCGAAAGGGAAACAACATGCATTCTTAGGCTGGATCACTTATCTGCAAAAGTAAGGCTTCAGATCCCCCCCACGTAACATTATAATCTTTAATACATTTGTTTTATAGGTCTGCTGTATGCAGAGATAAAAACATTATTAATAGTGCCCTAAAGCACCTCACAAAACATCACTTATTATTCATGTAAGCAAGAAGTGCAAAGAAATCTGTAACCTTTCAGCTTTTGAGAAAAATAGAGAATATAGTGCAGATGAATAATTGGATATAATTTGTCTCACTTAAATATTGCTGATATTGACAGTCACACAATCTCTTTCATACACTTTACAAATTAAGGGCTGATCTAAAGGACAATTCTTTGGTGCTGAACACATTTTACTTATTTATTTGTGATTAAAAATATAATCACTATACAGAAAATCTGGAAGGTTTTTGTGGTGCTCCTTGCAAAAGATAAGAGGCAGGCAACACATTAGGCACCCTTTTTCAGAATAATGATTTAAAGTCCCTATTGTTTCTTGTGACTTGAGGAACATTGTGTTGAAGAGCAAGGATGCTAACTCTGTCTTAACTGCAAAGCAGGTTAATCACTTATGGTGATAAGTTAATCACTTATCCCAAACTGTGTCTCTGTATTCAGCCAACATCTGATACAGGAAATAGTTTTGCTAAGTGAAGAGAGACTATTGCTTATTGTAATCAACAAAACTTCAGGAATAATTGTCTGAAAATAACAGGGAGAACTTACTTTTCTGAAAATAATGGTCAGACAAAGAAACAAGAGGGGAAATTATTGCCAACATAATAACAAGTTTGAGTACGAAAGGAGAGTTGCTTCTCATAACTACCGTGTCAGTGGGTGAAGCACTATAATTGACTTCACAACGGGTAAAGGCTTTGGATTGATGCCTTGACTGTCTGCCCTCAACAAGAGCAGGTGTCCTGCCTTACAAAGGCCTATTGTTTTTAAACAGGATAGTTTCTGTAACCAGCATGCATGAAAGCCAGTATTTTTGCAGGAGTCCTGCCAGGATATGAACAGAAGAAACAAATTAATGATTGTAGAACATTTTGTATCCTAATTACAAGCAAGGAAGTAGCACAAGGGAAAGACTACTTGTTATAGAATGATTCTTACAAGGTACATAAAGTGTGAGTGGCTCTGGAGAGCATAGGTTATGCCTTGTGGGGGTTTCTATTTTATCATCGTGCATTCACCCATCTCAAAACTAAAACTCATTTTTCAATAGGAATGGGAGAAGATAATTCAGAATGGGCATGTTCCAGCCTTGCATTACCTCACCCCCAGCTACAGTGGCACTGAGTGCTGGTGAAACATGCCCAGTCCCCAGGCTCTTCATCCCAAAAACATAAATGAGTAAGAAAAAAGTTTCTTAAATATAGCACAGTAAGTGCTTGTGGCAAGCAGGGACATTCTTAAGGCAGTGTTCAAGGAACTGGTCTTTGTTTCACTTTGCCTATACAAAGCCTGGGAAGGTGATGGAGCAATTAAACCTGGGAGCCATTTCCAGGCACATGAATGACAAGAAAGTCATCAGGAGTAGTCAGCATGGATTCTCTTGGGGAAGTCGTGCCTGACCAACTTCTACAATGAAGTAGCCTGCTTGTTAGATGAGAACGGAGAGGTGGATGTTGTCTGCCTTACTTCAGTAAGGCTGTCAACACTGTCTCCCTTACGCTTCTCACAGAGTTGATAAAGTATGGTCTGGATAAGCAGACAGGGACATACATTGAAAACAGGCACCGTTAGGAAGTTTGCAGACACAAAACTGGGAGGAAGTGGTGAATAAACCAGGTCATGCTACTGTCCATAGGGACTGTGATGGGCTGGAGACATGGGCTGTCAGGAACATCATGCAGGTCAGCAAGGGGAAGGGCAAAGTCCTACACCTCAGGAGAAATAACCCCAGACACAGGGACATGCTGGGGCCACCCAGCTGGAACGCAGCTTGGCAGAAAGGCCTGGGGGTCCTGGTGGGCACCAACTTCTACACAAGCCTGCCACAGGTCCTTGCAGCAAAGAATGCCAGTGTCATCCTGAGTTGCTTTAGCAAAGTATTGCCAAGAGGTAGAGAGAGTTGATCTTTCTCTTCTCCTCAGCACTGGTGAAGTCATACCTGGAGTGCTGGGTCCAGTTCTGGGGACCCCAGCACAAGAAAGATGTGGACATACTGGAGAGAGCCTAAGGAAGGGCCGTTTTTATGGCCCTTCCCTACTCTACTCAAGCCTATTTGCTCTAATTAAGCATATTTGCTCTACTGCAGCAAGTATTTGTGTTTCTGAGGAGGTAAGACCAGGAAAACTGCTAGTCTTATCCCCAGCATCTGTGTTCACTGATCATCCCCCCAGTACTGCTTTAGCTCACCTGAAGCAACAGTAAAAGGACACTTATATGATGTGATGGCATGCTGAAAGGGGAACTAGCAGGATTTCCTGCTGGAGTTAGGACTACCAAACTTAAGTTTTGGGTGATGGCTGTAAACTGTTTACAAATTAATGTAAATATGAGCCTTTCCTGTCTGGTACTATTCCTTGGTCACACAAAATGGGAATCCTACCAGTTCTTTGACAGTGAAAAAAATAGGGTCTCCAGGCCAGTTGTGCTGAGGCATACAGCTGTCAGGTTGACAGTCCAGGTCTGGATAGTTCTACCCAGGACATCAGTGCTTATTCTGTATCTCCTTCACAAATTAACTTGCCCAGTCTTTACAGTCTAGCAAGACTCTCAGTTGCTTTGATACTGTTAGTTTTCTTTAGCAAGGGAAACTTTTTCCCACTACACAGAGATGGCTTCACGTGAAAAACTTATTTTAAATAGGCATCTTCTGTGTCAAGGAAGAAAATTTTAAAAGTGTCTCCACACCTTTCAAATACTAAAACACACTTCAGTTTCAATTACTCGTTAATACAGAAAAAAAAATCTCCTCTTATCAGCATTTTCAGCTATACAAGTTTTACAAGATAAACTAATTTGACAACCTTCCCCCCCAGGCACAGATAGACATTTGAAGAAATATCTCATTAACCTATTTTTTAAAGCGCGCCAACCTGTATCAAGAAACAATGATTTCAATGAGGCATTTTTACTTTGCTAGAATTGCAGTGGATGCCAGCTTTCCATTTGGTTGATTTGTAGAGATCTTGAATTCTTATATGGTTACAGAGCTTCTAAAGTGACCAAGAATAAATAATATTATATAATTAAGGATTCTGATCTAGACTGAAATGCTAGAGCACAAACAATTTTCACAGAGATAGACTTAAATTCTGTGGTGATAACTCAATATAGAATTGAAATCTTTATTCTCCCTCAAAAAGTAAAATTAATTTCTGCTCCTGAAAGTCAACAACCTACCCATAAGAGACTAGTGGAAATTTAGGAACAGTTTCCTATTTAAAGGGCCATTGAAACACAGCAATGCAGGCAAGATTTATTTTTGTTTACATTCTGTGTTTAATTATCTTTCCTAGTTTCCAAAATAGCAGTGATCATCACTGCTATTTTTATATCACTTCACTTGTTGTTTTTATATCATCACTTGCTGTTTTTATATCCTGTTTCTCAAAAAAAAAATATATATATATATATATATTTTTTTTTTTTTTTCCTTATTGTCATCTTGTTTCTGTTTGGAAGACAGTATAAACTCAATGAATTTAATGACACTGACCATATATAGTCTGCTGTTAAACACACAATAAGTTTGCAGCTTATGAAGAGTGATTTTGAGATTTGCTCCCAGTTTCCTTCTTACAAAGTCATCTGAAGTCTTGTTTATTAGCCATCATTGATTAAAAACATTCTTAAAACCGTATTATCACAGTAATTGTTCTTACATTTAAAACTCCTACAAAAGCATGAAACAGCAATTAGACTCAAGCTGAATTAGGAAAGAAGTGAGAAAAACAGTAAAGGAATAATGATTCTAAGTGGATTTGATTACAGCCTTATTTTCAACTAGCAACATTCACTGTATCTGGCCATAAGAGATTCTCTGACAGCATTAAAGAGTGGCCAGTTCTACAGAATTTTATGCTATGCTACGCTATTAGAACAAAAATACTACATATGTGAGGCTTAGACAATCTCAAGCAAATTCCCAACCATTGGCAAGTCTAGAAACAATGTTATGAGACTAAAAGTACAATTTACCATGAAGATCTGAACTTCGAATAGCATCTAAAAAAATAACATAGTCCAAGTGGGTATTTTCTGTAGACCGATATGTCCAACAGGAGAGCTTGACCACTTTGTTTTCATTCTGCTGTATTATCTGAGACTTCACCAGACAGATTCAAATGTACATGCATATTAAAATCATTTTTTTGTTTCTTCTCTGCCTCTCGCTTACCTCTCCCCTTGTGCCCAGGAAATTTTTCACCATGCCTAGTTCTCTGAATGAACAGAGCTGCCTTAGGTACCTTGGAGCATCACATTTATTCTCTGGGCTCTTGAAAAGTCCTCCTTCCAAACCAATTAGGCCCTAGTACCAAACTTGTCAATCTGGGGGAAGTGGCTGATCCCATCCTCCAACACAGCCCACCCCACATCACGAGCACTGCTGTACCATCACCTTTCTCCTCTGAGCTTGCTGCCTGAGCTCACTTGGCTAGCGCAGCATTAAGGCTGCTGTATCTGATCTTTCTGTCGCCTGCTGTCTGCAGGAGTCTTAACAGCTTTATGGGGTTGATGAGACATAACACCAGTGTGGCAGAAGGATGACATCATGAGCTAACTAAATTACCCAGTACTGACACATGAAGCTTCTGATAAGCTTGACACAGTGCACAAAGTGTGCAGGATAAGGCTCGCAGGTGAAATCCTGCCTCTGCCAGCATCACAGGATCTTTACCACTCACTTTGTCAGTACCAGAGCATTTTCACAGAGCTTCGTCCCTGCACAGCAGCACGACTAGGCAGTTAACTAGAGCTTCCCCCAGTGAGTCTTTATGTCTTCCACACAGCTCCATTAAAGCTCATGGAAAGATGCATAGGAAACATGTTTATGTGCCCTCCTGCTGCACACTTCAAAAGAATGCAGAATATGCCTCTCTGGATGGGGACAGAGAAACACAACTTCTTCTGCCCACATGCCCAACTGGCCAAAACCAAGCAAGTCCAGCCTGCAGCTGCCAAAAGCATCCAGTACCACACCACTGCACGGGACTTACAAGTCCAGGAGGAGGTGCTCACTGGTGCCACTAAATAGCTTTCTGACCAGAACTGGCTCACAGCCAGCCCACTCAGGACCATGAGCAATGAGCTTGTATCTGCTTACACCTGTCCACAGAAACATGCCCATAAAGTAGCGTAGACTCTAGATAGGATGATATATTTCTAAGAGTCATTCTTATGAGCAATTATTTTAACTGAAATTATTGAGTTAGAGACTGTTAAACCTTATATGTTCTTTTGAGACAGAGCTTGAGTAGACCATCACTAGCAAGATTTAATAGAAGAGTCTTCTCTTTGTGAAACATAATGACAGTAATAAAACTAAGAAATTAAACTACTGTAGCATATAATATAGATTTGGGATAATGTCTATTAATACTTCACAATTATTATTCAGGCATGCTGGCCAGATGGTAATCCTCTTATAGATATATTTACAGTGTCTTCTTTAAGGAATTTATTTGGTAATACTGTAATCACGAAATAGCACCTTAGAACCACTGTCTCTCTTCTGCAAGCCACTTAGTGATCTAGAAACAGACTATGATTAACTATTCATTCTAATAAAGTTAACTATTGGATTATTTGGGGCAAAAATATGCAGACATTATATGTACATTTTTGTATAGATTATGTATAGCCTTCACAGCTCCATCAGCTGTAGTGTAAAAGGGAAAGAGTCGTGCAATCAGGTCATGTAATTTATATTCAACAGAGTTATTGTAAATTAAGAGAAGAAAATACTTGTGCCCAGAGGAGACTGGGTGCCAGGCATTATTTCGTGAGATTCTACATTATTGTTATTACTACTATTATTATTCTCTTATTCTCTTCCCCTGCACATCAACTTTATTCCCAAATGAAGACACAGTCCAATTTATGCACGTTATCATCATGCTGCAAAAAGAAACAGCAGGCTCAGTTCTGGTAGGCCAAATTGAGTTAGATTAGTTTTATCACTGTTTCTCAGATCGCCAGTCTTTCAAGTAGCATAAAAGAAGCATACATTGTAGCTCATTATTATTTCTCACATTCTAACACATCAGAGGAGAAAAACATAGGCAAAAGGCTTGTACAACCCAGTATGTGACAATATCATACCTATTTTCCTAACCTGGTTGAAGCTTTATTCTCATTAGCACAATATATTGCCAACACCTTACAGCCACTGGAAAAGTTCAGCAGTGCTTCAGGGTGTATATTTGTTGCATAGTCATTAAGGACTTACATCTGTTTCTAGTCTGACAGCACTTCTCATAATAGTGAGCTCCTTCAGCCGTTGTCTGGACTGTGCTCTTTGCACCTCTGCAGAAAATTCTATTAGAGCCTGGTCCTGGTCCCACTTAATTCAATAAAAGGTTTCTGATTGGCTTGAATTACAGCAATAGGCTTTTATAGTCCCAGGTTATACAGCAGGCTAAGTCAGAATAAAATTCTGCTTTCTTTAAAAAGGGAGTGGGAAATGGAAAGCACATTTATCATTCATATGCATGGAGAGAAGGGGATGGACACCAGTCATTCATTACATATTTGCTGTGTACCCATGCAATGCCAAGGACAAAATGGCAATAATGACATTATCAATGTATGGGCACACTTACTGTTTCTTAAACCAGTTTTACTAACTTTTTTCCTCATTATTTCCTGGATCTTGGGTAGACTGTACAAAGGAGTAAAGTGTAGGTGGCCAGAGCACTGAGAGATGTCTGGAAAAAAAAAATCAATTTCATTTTGTTAGGATGAATACATTACAAGGAGATGCCTCCAATATTGAAATTAGGAAAGAGTAAAAATAAATCTAGAACTTTTTGAAATTAAAAGAAATTAGAAGAAATAGAACAGCACTGCATAAATTAAGATTACTTTACCATTGAGATAACACCTGGGTTGCTGAAGTCATAGGTGAGCTGAACCTCTGTGCCTTTCCAGAGGTTCCCTGCACAGCCTGACCTCCATCAGCTGACTCCCTCCAGGTTAATACCTCTCACCAGCCCATTCCAGTCTCTCCATAAGCTGCAAGAACAAAATTAATTCGTATCAGTGGGACTACAAATTCTCACAGTCATGCTCACTCTTACCTTGTACATTTTAGTACATACAATTTAGCTGTCTGTCTTTATAATCTAAGAGACTAAGAGATTATTAGAATTCAGTAGCAAATGCTATTACAACTTTTTTATATCAGTATTTTGTGAGGTTATCTAAAAAAAATAAACATTCCATGTTATAAAGTCTAATAATATTAACTGATAAGAGAGTTATTCTCCCTGGAAACTGGACAAAATATTTGCATTCTCTGCTCTATTTTTCATCAAACTGTTATCTTAGCTTCTGAGGAGTTACAAGGAATGTCAATAACAATATACAGGAAAAAGAAATAAGAAAAAGGTCATCTGCATTAGAGGATTTCTATTAGATCAAATAAATAATACATTCAAAGAAAGAAGTCAGCATAATAAATATTTAGAACATACAAGGCATCTACAAAAGATTGGACTTTTCCCTGTCTTCTTTTTGTCACTTACTCCTACACTAGATAGTATATATACAGTATACTACAGGACAGTATGTCCGGTGTCACTTCTAGAACACTGAAGTCAAGGATCTCCCTCATAAATACAGAAATCCTGCCCATACAGTTGTTTCTACAGGAGCAGGCTAGGAACATCGTTTAATTTCAGTCTTGCTCTCATGGCTCAAATCACTTCTGAAGTTCAGTATGGCCTCATCAGAATAAGGTTGGCAGCACTCAGCTGTGACACCTGAAAACCTCCCATTAACAAGAAGCCTTGGCTACATCCATTAAGGATTACTAGGTTTTGCATGCAAGATATATTTATGTTACTAAAAGATTCAGTTCTCAAATTGCAAAATCCTGTGTAAATACCTTTTGAATTTTAGCTGAAAATGTATTTCAGCAAATTCCTAAAAAAATAAATAAATAAATAAATAAAAGATAATATATTTGTTTCTTATAGCTTGTTCTACATTTCACCATGTTTACATAGAGTAGGTTTCCTTTCTATCCTCTGTACTGGTTGTAGAGGGTCTTTTTCTTTCTCCCTCAAGAAAATTTAAAACAAGCTTGTTAACCATATGACAAAGCTTCAACATAAACTTAAAAGTGACTTTCTTTTTTTTCCCCTGAATTCACATTTTCTGGCTATTTATAATCTGCATTTGTTTGTCAACTAGTTTATGTGGGAATAGGCATCATCTGTTTGCTTGCATTACTCTTTTCTGTATTTTGTACATTAATATCAGAGCAGGTATTCATGCCAGTCTGTGACAAATATTTCCATCTGTCACTGAAGGCCACAAGTTGTGTTTTGATACACACTGTGAACCGCACAGCACATTTTGAAAAGAAATTCCCCAGTGAATCACAGAAGTAATTTCTGCCCCTACAAGTATGAAGGTAAACAAGTATGAGAGTAAACAAGCTTTAAAGTGCTCCCATTCAGTGCCCTGATTTCTCTGAGGATCTCATGTCAACACGGAAGAGGCTTATTGGTTGTGTCTTTCAGGCAGAAGCTGCTGCTGAGGATCACAGAAATGGGGTGTCGTTTAAACTGTAAAATCTTCCCAGTGAGACTGTGGAAGTGTTTGAGTCTGCATGTGAGTTCAAGAAGAGTTTTTTAATCTGACACAAAGTTAAAATGGTAGTCATCACAAAAGCAACAAGGGCTTCAACAATGCAAAAACAAGCAACACAGCTAACAGGAGAAAGACCATTAAAAATTCAGGAGGGTCAGGAACTGATGGCCATCATTCCTGGTGAGCACTACATTTGTCACTTCAGCAAGCTGTGGCTTTTGACCCCATGAAAATTGTTTCTTCAGTGACTCAGGTAGGCCAGAGACCACTGTGGTTATATTGGACTCAATTTGGTGCATCCCTAAGTAGGGATGAGAAATACTGTCCCTCATCAGGGCATGGGCTTGCTCACCAGAGATGTCTGCAGGTCATGTCGTACTCCCCTTCCTTTTGGGAAAGGAAAGAACCTCCCCTCTCCCCACACTGCTCACCACAAGGGCCACCATACTGTTCCCTGCTGAAACCTTTCTCCTGACCACGGGCTTTCCCCTGAAAAGAGCAGATTTCCCCGTAGGCCTAGAAGCCAGCTCTGGCCTTTGCTCTGCCACATGCCTCCCTCCTGGCTGCAGCAACACTCTGGGACAGGCCAAGCTCTCTTCATGAGCTGCAGCGAGACCAAGGCTCCCCATGGCTGATGTAACACACCATGAAAATCGGTCTCTCCATGCTAGTGGCTGGCATTTTTCAGTACAAAGAAGGACAGGACTCAGGGGTCTCTTCCTTGCTCAAGTTCTGCTACCAGCAAGCAGACAGAAAAACTGGGAGAAACTTGGGGACTGCACGAGAAAATACAACTTTAGTAACCAAGAGCAAGCCACAGGAGTCAAACTGACTCTGATATTAAACACAGCCAGCTTTAACATAGTTTGGTGGATGGCATATTGCAGATTATTTTGCGAGACCCTGTCCCTAACTTTCAGCTCTACTTTCTTGCTTCTAGGCCTGTGGCCTGTCCACAGAGATGGTCACCAGGAGGACTCTTTATGCTGCTGGTCAGCAGTAGCCAAATAATTTTATTTGGTCGGTGTGTATTGTTTGTCTCCTTTCACACCCAGCCCTTTCTTCTGCTGTAGAGTCCAGACTTGTGTTTTGTTATATTTAAGCTTAGCAGCACTACATGTTTCTAAACTCCCAAGCTATGGTACATCTCAAAAGCTTCTTTACCCTTCAGAATGTGAAAAACACACAGCACAGCCAGAGGTTTTGTGTAGAGGTTTTGTGTCTGGCAGTTGTTTTTGTTTGTTTCCATTTTTTGTTTGTTTGTTAGTTTTTATTTGGGGAGGAGGGATGAGAAGGGTGTTGTTTGTTGGTTTTCTACTGCATCTTACATTCCTCACCTGTAGCATAAGGCTAAATCTTCATCTTTCAAGACTGTTGGGAAATTATTGCTATCTGTAAACCACCTTGAGATTCTTAGGCAGAAGATGCTATGGAAGAGTGACACTGAAGTTGAAAGAGGGAAACTCTCTGGATGAAAGTTTGGCTTCACTTGACAACCTTACATTGATGATGAATTCATTTGCCTCACAGAAAAACTCTCAAATATTTTCCAGAGGAGAATGCACTGATGTGTGTGAGTATTCAAAAGAGAGGAATTCCCTTTCAAGTGCATACGTCTGTTTACTAGCTAGCACTCCTTTAATGTTAGTATTAAAGGCTTTGAAGAACAAGTGCCTACAGACTGTATAGGTTGAAAAGCTGTGACAAGGGACTCAGTGATTTCTGAAGGCAAGTGAACACAGGAGAAGAGATGAGCAAGGGAAGGATCTGATTAAGGACACATGAATCAAACGTGGCAGTTCATCATTCTAATTATGTTAACAGGACTAATGTGCTTCAGCCTGCCGGTTATATTTAAAACTAGCAAAGCGCAGTGCTTGTTCCCGAGGCGTGCGCGCCCTTTCCCTCTGAGCTGCAGGATGTTTCTGTTCACACGGCGGCAGTCACACAAAGAGCAGCAGGAAGCAGCAACGGGGAAATGAAGAACGTCTGGCTAAGACATAATTGCAAACTTATTTCTAGTGGTTTCCAGCCTATCATGCCTATGAACTGAGCAGCACTTATGCTGTGTTTGCAGTATAAGGCTGGTCTGTTTTCCATTTGACCAGGAAACAGAACGCCTTCAGGCAGACAGAGCAGCAAAAAGCTCAGCAGAGAGGCCACCTTCCTGTGTATGAGTAACAAAAAAGTACCACTGAGGGCCAGGAGACGTGAGGGCTGGCGGGGGCCTGGGGAGCACAGCCCTTGGTCTCTCTTTATGTGTTGGATCTAGAATTAATTGTGGTCACATTCTTGTGCCTTGTGACATTGCAGCTAAGGCACTTTCTACCACTCAAAGCAACACGTTGCAGACATAAAAGATATTTCTAGGGCCACCTCTTCAGTGCTCTCCTTTCTACACCTGGCCTTTCTGAGTAGAAAGGCCAGGGTGCCATGACAGAATAAGCGTCTAAGTGTGAGGAGTCCCACACTTCTCCTTGCTCCTTGGTAAGATGAGAGACCCTTCAGCAGAATAGTCTGAGGAAGGACTGCAAGAGAAGTTGAGGGGGCTGCTTGTGTCCCTGTCACTCACAAAACAGGACCAACTCTGCAGTGGAAAGGAAGGATGCCTGCTATATCCTACCCAGGCTAGAAGTGGACAACAACTTACCTGCTCTGTCTTTGGGGTCTTTTGGTGGTGTTCTTTTCTTTTCCAACATTATCAGCATGGTTTGGAGCAGAGATGGGAAAACTGACCTCAAAGTATTAATTAGATTAATGAGTTTGCATTGGCAAAAAACACAACACGGGGAGATTTCAGCAACTGTCAGACTAACTGAATAATATCAGACCACAACAGAAGAACTTCACACTTGACACCCTATATAACTGTTTTGAGAGCAAATATACAAATGGAACTGAATTTCATCACCCATCTATGATTCAAGGTGTTTTCTGGAAAAAAAAAAAAAAAAAAAAAAAAAAAAAAAAAACAGATCCAACAGGGAATGCCAAGAGATTATCTAGCCCACCTTTCAGTCCCAAAGATCAATGTACTACTAGCAGGTGTTTTCCCAGCCTTCTTTTAAACACCTCCAGCAGTGAGGACTCTTAAGGAAAGTGCTCTCTGCTAATCTCTTTAAAAGTACTTTATAGCTCCAGTGTTTTTCCCTAACTTATACTCCAAACAGTTCTTGCTGCAAATTGGCTATTATCCTTTCTAGTTGGACATGAAGAGCAGATCCCTCTTTGCAGCAAACCTGTCTTTGATAGCTGTGTTATCACCTTGATTTCCTCTATAACTTCCTCTGTTGTGTTACAACACAAAACCTTTCTCCCCCCAGGTCCTGTATTCCAGACCCCTGATTATCCCTTTTGCTTTTCCTTGAACTTTCCAGCATTAGTCCACACCTTTCTAGAACTGTAATACCAAAAACTGGACACAACATTCAAGCAGTGCATTATCAGTATTGAACAAAGTAGATGAATTTACTAACCTTTGACTTCCAACATGATGCTTTCCTTTTTCACAACACGTAACATAGTCGACCTGTGCTAAGGCTGACAGCCACTGCAATTCACAGGTTTTTCCTCTAAAGAACCATTGACTAGAGGTTTTCTATTCCTCACTGGAGTGTTTTCATCTTCCCTAAGTTTGCTGTTTTGAATTTCCTCCCAACCTGTATCTTAAATTTCACAGACCATTTGAATTTTTTAGATGACTTTAAATTCTAATCCTACTTGAAGTCTACTGATAATACAATTTCTTTAGAGGAATCAGAGCAGAAAGCAGCTGAGAAGAGTTGAAGACAGTTATCATCATCTCTAATGGATTGACTAGTAATAAAATGATGGGTGAAATTCTGTATCAGTAAATGTAAAATATCACATATAGGGAGAGGGAAGACTCTTAATGACACACGTATGTGATTACAAGCTTTAAGTTAGCCATTATCTCCCAGGAAGAATCTTAGAGCCATCTTAGACAGTTCTATGTAAACATAAGATCAATACTCAGCAGCAGTCAGAAAAGCAAATGGAACATTAAGAACTATTAGCAAAGAAGTCGAGAGCCAGCAGAAAATACCATTCTGCCACCACATAGCTCTTTTGTGCAGCTTCATGTAATTGCTGTGCACAGTTCTCAAGAATATCAGGAAAGTGATCTTTACTACTGAAGCCTATTCCAGAGCTTGAAGTGCTGCAAAGGGTAGCATGGGTGTTCAGAGATGCAGAATGGCTTCTAGAAGAAGGAGAGAGAAATAGATTGGGATTCCTTGAAACTAGAAGACAAATGAGGGGGGAGAGTGATACAGAAACAGCCACAGAACAGAGGAACCAGTAATTATCAACTGTTTTGATGAACATGCAGTTTGAAAGACACGAAATGAATCTTACAAGTAAAAGCTGTAGAAAAAGAGAAGAAAGCTCTTTTCTCCCAGAGTGTAACTGAAGAACAGGCTGTTAAGGTCATATACTGTCATAACTGTAAGAACAGAACTAACAGAGATAAACACAAGTACAATGTTTTTTCCACACATTGGAACATCATACAACAATATGAATTATTTATATGAAACCATAAAATTTTAACAAAATTCAGACCCTGAAGAACAGCAACACTGGAACAGAAAGAATAATGTGGTAGCATTCTCAGAACTTAGTTGGGTTCCCAGAAGATAACACTTTTGTCTGTGCAGAGTTCCAGGAATATCACTTCTTCATTTTTACCATGTAAATAGTGCTAATAAGCCAAGCATCACCTGCTAAACTGATAGCAACAACTGTACCCAAATCCAAGATGGTTTTCCCTTCACATGGTCGTTTGTTCTCATAGCATCTGCCTTGCAAGAAGACAGGATGAAAATGCGCCATCTCATTTGGGTTTCTGTTCTTCACTGCAAATGGGTCAGCATTACCTGTGTCAGCATGCCAATGTTATGTTTTCTTGTATATGACTGGCTTTCTTGATAATGTTTAGCTGTGCCTTAGTCTTTACTCCTGTTGCAGTTCACATAAGGGGAAAGAGAAAAAAACTTTATGATCACATTTAGGAGAGAAAGAGTTGCAATGACCAGCTTGGCAGGTGCTTTGCATTTGGAGCAAGCCTTTACTGTCTTACACTCCTCCCCCAACTTTAACATGTTGCAGTTGCAAGGTGAGATGTAGATGTACCTGATTAATACTATAATCTGATGTTTATATCAGAAGTAGATGCAGCGTCTCTGAAATCCCTGCATATATAAAGGAACGCATTAAAAGGAATACTACTTCTTTTATCTACCCTTATGAGAAAGAGTGCAATGGATAAAAGGTATTTTCCTTTTCTTTGTCACTGCTGTGGGACAGGAGGTTCCTCAGCTGATGAAAGAAGTCATCGTGATGTCAGCTGACCTACTTAGACAAGAGAAAGACATGAAACAGAATTTCAGCCAGCCACTCTTCCTGCCTTCCACTCATCTGTCACATTAAAGCAAAGGTTCCTAGAAGCAGAAATGGAAATTAAAATGGAACAAGTCAGAAGGGCTTTGCAGAGCCGTGCTTGCAGTGATTTCTTTCATCATTTGCTGAGTCATGAAACACAGGGTAATACAGGGCTACTGCTTCTGGGATATTTGTGTCACATGCAATAAGAAAGGCATGGACCATGGCAAATATCTGCACCATTCAGATGCAGAGTTACTGACAATGTCCATTTCCTTCTAACATGTAATCTGGGCAATCCCACGACCTGTGGAGTGTGTTAAAATACCATTGTAAATACAGAAACATTGGTCTCCGTTGGAGTAGTTCACTATTCATATTAACCAAAAGATATCAATGTAAGTTTAAATTCACAAAGCACAAGTGCAGCTGAGATTTCATGATCATAGCAAGTTACCTAGAGATGAGGTCTGCAACAAGACACCATCAACACACCCTAGGGGTTGCTTTTTTACTGAACATGGACATTCGAATCCTCCAGTCTACTGCTCTTCTCATCCTGATGTGTTGTTACGAATTTTGCCCTTAATTGCATATAATATTGAGCTGTTTCTGCCAAAGAATGCCAGATATCAGGTAAATCTCTCATATCTCAGATCCATTTAAGGGAACTCCAAACAATTTCAGGCTCCACCATGCACACAAAGCAGGAGGAGCCAAGCAGCTGCAGAGAACATGTTCTGGACAGGCTGAGGACTTCAGAGTGCCCAAATCTTGATAATTGCTTTATTGTGTGTCCCTAGAGAAACAGCAAATTTTGAGACAACCTGAATTACCATGTGCATTTTCAGGATCTTAGAGCAGCTGACCTTTCAAACAGACAGGAGTTCACCATCCAAACGGTAGCTGAGCTGGCACAGTACTGTAATTCTTTGAAAAAAAGAGAGTAGCTAAAGAATAGTGAGGCTTGACTGGTTTCGCGTTCAGCTGATAATAAAGGATGCTGGATCATTAATCTTCTGGGTGTCACAAATTGTTGCTGCAGACTAGCCTGTCATTTAAGGTCCTCAGGCCCAGCAGCCCTTTGGAGAGAAAATTCTTGTTGAGAATGGAACGAATCACAGGTCACATCATCAAGGGCTGTGGATGAAAGAGAGGCCTGCAAAAATGTAAAGAGCATAAAGATGTAACGACAGGGGACAGTCAAAGAGATGAAAGCCAATCTCTACGGGAAAACTTGGACCAAAAAGGACAGGTGTCTCCTCAGCAGCAGTGTGAGAGCCCTGGTGGGCATATCTGCAGGAGAGGCATCCGAAAGCAGAGACATAAGGAAGAGACCTTTGGCAGGTTGCTCCTTGAAGAAGCTGTGACACTATCTGATCTGGATACAGAGAAAAAGACTCCTCCATTAGACTTTGGAGATCTGTTTGCCCATTTTCACTAATGCTGAACTGTGCTTTTGAGTGATGACAGGGGTAGGACAAGGGAACCTAAGAGATAAAAGATGGCAGCAGTCAGTTTGTACAGAGGCTTGATTAGATTTGTGACATTTCCATTACTACAAGTGCCCAAAGTTCAGCACAAAACACATCTGCAGGTGGAGGGGGTTACTAGATACCACTGCTTTTTAGGTGAGGTTAGATTTCTGGTGTCCCAAGAACTAGATCTTAAAAACAGATTGCCATAACCTAATTCTGTTTTAAATAGTAATATACTAGGTGGTGATATACTCAACTGGAAATACAATTGGAAAACTTAAGTACGTATATATATATTTTGCATTTGTATTTACAGACAAATGTGTGCACTGCATGGCTTGAGAAGTAAATACCTTAGCTTGAAGCTAACTACATCATTAAAGTACTTTCTAAATGCAATTTTTCTCTAATCTACAGAAAATGAGTAGTGTTTTTATGGGTTATACTACATGCCAGGCACCATTACTTTCTGAAGATTACAGAGTTTTCAACATCTTTGTTTTAACAGCATCAAGAAAATGTCACTTTCTGCCAGTTTTAAACATACCTTAAGAAAATAGTATTTCAGCTTTCATGCAGATTTCACACTTCCGGTTTTATGCTGTTGTACCAGTGCTAACTCCAAAGGTGACTTAAATGTCACAGATACATGACTGAATTTATTTATTAAAAAAAAAAAAAAGAGGGAGAGGAGAGGAGAGGAGAGGAGAGGAGAGGAGAGGAGAGGAGAGGAGAGGAGAGGAGAGGAGAGGAGAGGAGAGGAGAGGAGAGGAGAGGAGAGGAGAGGAGAGGAGAGGAGAGGAGAGGAGAGGAGAGGAGAGGAGAGGAGAGGAGAGGAGAGGAGAGGAGAGGAGAGGAGAGGAGAGGAGAGGAGAGGAGAGGAGAGGAGAGGAGAGGAGAGGAGAGGAGAGGAGAGGAGAGGAGAGGAGAGGAGAGGAGAGGAGAGGAGAGAAAAAACAACTGTGCAGTAATTTAAATTTCGGAGTCAAGCCTTGAAAGCCTAACTCCTTAGTAACTTCTAAGTCTCATCTGTAACCCTTTTGTTTCTAATACATATTGTTATATCTGTTGGGTATTTAGTGTCTCACTTTGCCATCAGAATTAATAACCTCAATGCAGAGACAAGATTATTATGCACTATGATGTATTACTGGAGGTTGCCCTTATGATCTCATTGGCTTAGATAACATCAACTCAAGATTTACTCAATGTTCTCTATACATTACATTGACGTTCAGGTCTTGGACCCCCGACACGAAATGTGCACGGACCTATTTGAGCAGGTCCAAAAGAGAGCCATGAGGATGATCAAGGGGCTGGAGCACCTCTCCAGTGATGACAGGCTGAGTTGGGGCTGTTCAGCCTGGAGAAGAGAAGGCTCTGGAGAGGCCATATAGTGTGACCTTCCAGTACCTAAAGGGGGCCTACAGGAAAGATGGGGAGGTCAGAGGGTGTGGTAATAGGACAACAGGGAATGGCTTTAAACTAAAAGAGGGTAGATATACATGTAGATTAGATATTAGGAAGAAATTCTCCACTCAGAAGGTGGTGAGGCACTAGCACAGGCTGCCCAGAGAAGCTGTGGATGCCCCATCCCTGGAGGTGTTCAAGGCCAGGCTGGATGGGGCTTTGGGCAACCTGGTCTGGTGGGAGGTGTCCCTGCCCATGGCAGGGGGCTGGAACTGGATGGTCTTGAAGCTCCCTTCAAACCAAGCCATGATATGATGATTCTACAAGATAATACTGAAAAGAAGATATGACTATGTTTCCTCTGTACACAGTATCTTGAAAACACAAAGAGGAAAAGGGAACACAAGGAAGAACTGCTCAAGTAAAGCAAGTGGAGCAACAACAAGCATGCATCCATTGTTGCTGGGTAAAGTATTGCCAAGGTCAAGCTAGCATATCATAATTGAAGGAAATTGCTGCCAGTAAAAAAGACACAAGTTCCCAAGAGAAGCAGGAAAGGCAGCTTTTGCACTCCCAAGCACTGGCTGTGAGCAGCCCAAGCCACACAGCCATTTCTGCTGAATGGATTGAGAGCTGCTCTACACAGACAAAGGGAGTTTCATTGTTGTGAGGGGTTGGCCATGCCCTTCTTCCCCCCAGTTCCTCAGCTGATGTTCCCTAAGCCCCAGAACGGGTTTTAATGGTGACTTGGCAGCAAACACTGAACTCGCCTCTGCATCGTGATCAATTGTAATGGCTGTCTGGGGATGGCAGAATCACAGAGGGATGTCAAATGATCCTAAGACGTTTTGAATTATTATAGTTCCCATTAGTCTCTCACAGATGCTGAAAGAACTAGATTCAAGCTAAACACGCAAATACACTTGGCACAGGATAATTAGGAAGGGCTCCTTCTTAAAAAGTATCCTACAGCTTCTGTCTTCTTCATGAAAAACAGCACAGCAAATGACAGGTATGAGACTTAACAAGTGAGTGTGATCACTAGTGTAGAGTACAGGCGTGAGAATTAAGAGATTTCTTTTTTGCCCAGTCACAGATCTGCTCTATGACCACAGTCAGCACAACTATGCTGTTCTGTTTCATTTAATCTTTCCATAAAAGAGAGAACTGCAGGCGCAGCCTGCTCCATGGTCAAGCTAATTTGCTTAGTATTTGTGTAGCTGAGAAAGCAGAAGGAATATCAAACTGCAGTTTATATATCATGTGAACCAATTCAGCAGTTCTACAATAAATCTGTCTTACTAAATGAATTTCTGTGCTGAAGCAATGTTGCTAGCAATTTGCAATTCCCCAGAATATATAATATATTTACATGGAAACTAAATACTTGCATTACATCATTGCCTAGAAGATACAAAATGCACATTTATTGCAGAAAATGCATGTAAAAAAATGAACAAATAGAACTAATAGTTGTGTGCAAACAAGGACTTTAAACATCTTGAAATATCAATTCTTTCACTGAAGCAGTTGGAGCTGCATAACCTTGAATCTAAATTCATGCATAGCAACAGAAGTAAATTTGATATTCAGCTGTAAGTATTTACATTCTGTGGTATTAGCTTTTTAAGGCATAACAGTCTCACTTCTACCACCCATCTGGGATAAAAGCAACATTTAGAGGAGAAAATTTGGGTTTTGATCCTCATTGTCCTTGTACAGCAAGGCAAGAAAGAAATGGAGCACAGACATTGTCTGAAGGACAGAAGTCAGATTTTACAGGGAAAGAGAAATGGAGGAGAAAGAAAGACTGCCTGTTCTCCTCCTGACACCCTGCATGCCCCGGTGTGTGGTGTGACCCCGCTGGCGGGCTGTCTCTGCAGAGAGGACAAAGACAGCTGCCCTCGTTTCTGGAGCAGCCCCTCTGCTACGCGGCGCTGCAGCAGCTTTCAGCCACCGGGCTGGCCCCTGGTCACCTGGAGGTCTGAGTACCACTCCTCCTGCGTACGTGAACAGCAGCTAAGAAAAGCAGTTCGTTGCTCTGAATTCTCCTGACTGCTGTCCTCACCTCCGATGGAAAATTTTCAAGGTTGCGCAGGCAGAAGGATGCTGTATCGCAGCCCCGCCTGGCACCGGAGAGGATTGCAGTAGCAGGGCAGAGTGAGCAAGTGTGGGAACTTGCCGAAAAGAAACACTGCTCAGGCCTTGGCATCCCCCATGGCCATGCCCTGCAGCACCAAAACACCACGGGGCACCTTCCATCTGTAGCCACCCCAGCAGTCCTCCCATCTACAAGAATCAGGGAGACTCTGTGTCGGTCTTCCCTTCCACCACCACCACTTTGTCTTATTTGGGTCACAGGCTCCATTTCTGCCAAGGAAGAAGGATGCTGTGGCCATGATTAACGTTGCCTTTCCAAGGACACATCACCAGACCTCTCCTCTCTCAGACAGGCTGCGTTAGGATCCAGCACCTTCCAGGGGAGCCCCATCATGAAGGATGGAGACTGCTGAGAGCTGGCAAGGCTTGCTGAGATTTCATAATTCATACTTGGGTTTTAAGAGCCACCAAGAACCCGCTGCACGAAACTCAGCAGAATACTCCCCTACGCATACCCACATACAGCAAATTGCACACAGAATATTCAGAACACGAGGTTGGCTTTTCATTTATTTCTTTTTAAACACTCTAGCATCAAATCTTATACCACGAAAACACTCTGGGCACATGATGATTTGTTTTGGAAGCCCAGGTTACCAATTCAGATGGAACAAGCTAATCATGATTTTGTCTCTATATTTAACTCATAAGCCAAAGTTAAATAGTCAAACCTACTTTTTACTCCTACTTGTGGACAAAAAAAAAAAAAAAAAAAAAAAAAAGGAAACTGGAGATTGAAAGCTCCTATAAATCTCTGCAAGCCCATATGGATTTTCTTGTTAAAAAGGATAAAAATATATTTTTTTTTCCTTGAGAAGATAGTGTCAAGAACAAGCCAATCATTAAAAACACGAGCAGCAGACTGGGAATCTCCCCAGCCGGCACCATGTGTCTTCCATGCGAGAGGAAAACTCCCTGTAAGGCAGACAGGGAGTTTGAATTATTAAAGCTGAAGGAATAATACTCAGACTGATCAGAGCAGGGCTCTCTCGAGGGCTGCTGGGGTTTTTCCACTGGCAGGCAGACTACATCGTACGTGAGCTGCATTTAAAGCATTAACCAGAGTATTTCCATATTGCTTTCTCAAGCAGAATCTCTATTTGCTGCAAGTATTCCCCCCCCCTGCCCCCACCAAAAAAAACTCTCCACCCCCACCTCCACTGTTAGAGATGATCAAAAAATCAAATGAGAAAATAGGATTAGATTCTCCAGAGAATATAATGTAATTTCCCCATCACTTCACCAGTTCCACGGGAGGACTTTTTTTAATTATGAATAATTGCACCTACAGGTGCATAATGCAGCAAAATGAAAATCTATGAGCACAGGGTTTCCCAGGCAACCTCTTATCAATTGTCTGTTTCTAGGTGATACCATTCACTACCCTATAAAACCTTGAACAGGCTCAACTGTCGCAGACTAAAAGAAGGGGGGGGGAGGCAAAGGGAATCACCCCAACAGGAGGTTCCTTTGTTGGAATATATGAAAGCTCTGTAATTGTTTTGATTCCTAGGAATAATTTGTGAGCTATCTGCGTGCAAATACTCATTGTAAAGCAGTACACTTAAGAAAAGGAAAAAAAAGAAAAAAGAAAAAAAAAAAAAGAAAGAATTTATTATCCTAAAGACCAGAAAATAAATGTTTAATCTCCTATAGAAAAGGTATCTTACATAAAATAAAATTTAGAAAAATCTGGCATCTCTGTGAAATATTTCTGACTTATTTTGTATTTCAGTTGTGTCACTCACATTTAGTATGACTTTCACCTCCTGAGATTTCACAAAAAGAAATGCCAATCACACTACAGACATACCGCAAGTCTTTTCTCTCTGTGTCAGTTGCTTTGTTCCTAAATTCTCCAAGATGAAGAGCACAGAGAGAGGCTGGGGGCTGCTCTCCCACATGCCAGCATTGCGTGGTGTTATGACAGTGGGCTTCAGTAACAACAGCTAGTGTGGGAGCTGAAAGCCTGTGTTTTGGGAGAGTATTTATGTGTCACAGGGTTGCCTGCCCATGCTGAGAAAACAAATCAAGAGCCTCCAATTACTAAACCCAAAGGCTTTCCAGGTAGCAAGAACACTGCATGCAATAAGCTTTCCCTCCTCACTGTCAAACAACTTGCAGCAGAATCTCTCCTGCGAGTTCTTTCAGCAGCCACATTCCCCCCTCATCTTTCTCTCCAGCTCAGTTCCCTTGCTATGCCCTTTCCTTACCCTTTCCTTTTCAGTCGACTTGCCTACACAAAAATTAAAAAATAAAAAATCCTTTGTACCAGTCAGTCAAGGCAGGGAAAGGGGATGAGCTGGTAACCTCACTCACAACACTGCAGCACAGAGACCACCAGCATATTCCAGGAGCTAACCCCCATCCTGCTGCACCTTCCACTCCAGTCCCTCAGTGACCAAGAGGAGGAACACTGATTTTTCTTTTTTCCCTTTCATATTCCCTTGAGATGACAATGAAAAACCACCCGATATTTTGGCACATACACATGGAAGGAAACAGACGCTCTCTTTGCTTCGTCGGCCACCTGGCAGGGCAGAGGCTGTCATCATGGACAAGCTGCATCCCAGATTCTTCCCTGGGGTAACTCAGATGGGAAACACACGGTCAGGAATCTGCAGATCACTAACAGTTAGCAAGGGGCTAAAGAAAAAGATTGAAGCTAATAAAATGAAAAGGTCAAAAGCTGATCCTAACTTTGAATACTAAACAGACAAGCGCTGCCTGGACACATTCAATTACACTCCCCTATTTTTGCTGCAGCTTCATTCCAAATTTAACAATTAAATCACAAGGATAAAACATGGAACAGAAAGAAATTAACACCTAATTTTGGTAACAGCAATAACAGACATACACTGAGTAAAACAGAACACCATCCAATGGTAGTTTACAATAACTTAGTAAGAGAGAGCATTTGAGACTGGCAAAGTAAAACATAGTAACAGTTATTAAAAATTACAATAGGAGATTGCTTTCATTTTGAGCCAGTCCCAAATGACATGATACAATTTAGTCCAATTGTTTGGGATGGTTCTTTGTGTAGTGAGGTTTTGGGTGATTTTTTTTTGTTGTTGTTGGTTTTTTTTTTTGGCTGTAAGTAAACTTCAGAACACTTATACAGTTAGTGGATGTTTTGCAAATAAATTAAAGCAGAAGACAAAGAAAATCTATTATGCCCCATCTACAAGAGCTGGAGGGAATTACCCAGCATTATTGTATCATAAAAATTATTCTGGAACATGTAATCCACTTGGCAAGGCCAGCCCAGGCTCTGATGGATTTCTACTCCAGAGCAGCGCACATGGGTGGGGAAGTGCACTCTGATGGTGTCAGTACTGCTTGTTCTGTGACAGGTTGTCCGGCCAGCAAATTTTGGAGGTAAAGCTCTAGGCACAAGAGAAAGAACGTGAGCTGGTGTGAGCTTAATCACTGCAATATCACAGGCATTACAGAGGAAAGTCAACTGTAACCAAAAAAAACACTGTCTTCATGAAGTCTTTTGGTGCCAGAAGAAACCCCTAACTCCGCTCTGGTTTTATTTACATTTTTTTGACAGTAGCTGTAGTCAAGCAGACAGGCTGGAGCTCCCTTGGGCTGAAGTCCTTCACCGTTGACTTCCCCAGGGTTGCTGGGTCATACAGAGGCTGGAATGAATGAAATCCAGAACTGAGGATGTCAAAAGTAGAAATCTTTTTCTTCATGAAAATGGGAGGATGGGGCGAAATTAAGATGCAGCTCATGATCTTGCCAATGTCGGCCTCCTCTTGTAAAATGTTTTATTAGCTTATAAAAAAAAAAAAAAAACTTACAAAATATTTTCTCATTAGGGCTGAGTACTCTTAAATCTTCTTCAAATAGTTTTTCTGTATATACAGATGGCCATAATCCTTTAAAAGCCCTCTATTAATTACACCAATTAGATGTGCAAAATGTAATAGATGATTGAGAACTTCTAATGAGGAGAGAACAGCAGACAGAAGCAGCAGTGCTGGACATACATAGCCCTTTACCCCAGTACCACCAGTTCAAAGCTGGCCAATATCAAAGGAGACAGAAGCACTCTCATCTGACAGCAATTACATGGGCTGTATGAAATTAGTGGGGAGTTGCACCCCAGACATGGTGAGAGTGCCCTTTCCACACCCCAAATCCAGCAGCTGCACAGTGTAGCATGAGGTTTCTGCTCCCAGTGGGGAAGGAGCCTGTGCTACCCCTTCATTGAAGCCTTGATCTCTGCCCAGCTGAAGGCCATCCTGTTGTAGGCCAAGAGCTCTGCTGTCTCCTGAAAGGCGATGTGTGGGGACAGCTATGCTGTTCTAGCAGCCCCACATCCTCCTTGTGCTGGGGCCCCAGCCCTGGACACAACACTCCAGGTGGGGTCTCACAAGGGCAGAGCAGAGGGGGACAGTCACCTTCCTCCCCTGCTGCCCACCCCTCTGTTGATGCAGCCCAGGATGCAGTTGGCCTTCTGGGCTCCAAGCACACCCTGCTGGCTCAAGTCGAGCTTTTTGTCCACCAGAACCCCCAAGTCCTTCTCTGCAGGGCTGCTCTCAGTGAGTTCTTCTCCCAGTCTGTGCTCATGTCTGGGATTGCCCCAACCCAGGTGCAGCACCTTGCACTTGGCCTTGCTGAACCTCCTTAGCTTCACATGTGCCCACCCATCCAGCTTCTCCAGGTACCTCTGGATGGCATCCCTTCCCTCCAGCGTATCAACTGCATCAACTCAGCTTGGTGTCATTGGCAAACTTGCTGAGGGTGCACTGAATTCCACTGTCTGTCACTTTAGGAATGTGAACTTCCAAATTAGAAAAAGTAAATAAAACAACTGTCACGGTAATCCCTTCATTTCAGCAGTAGCAGGAGAAAGAAAAGAAAAAAAAAAAAAGAAAAAAAAAAAGAAAAAAAAAAAACCTTTATGGCTGATTTCTTAATAGTAGTTTCACTCAGTATTGCCTGAAGAGACCTAACCAAAAGCTGTTCCCCATGCACAACTCTAGAATGCTGTTAATAGCAGTAATTAGCTGAACAACCAAACATCCTTTCCCTATAAAATAGGATCAGTTAAATTTTGAGAGCTTGGATTCCATTCAGAATACATCACCAACACAGTTAACAGGCTTCAGCATTTTATTACCTTGCAATAAAACCCAAAGCAGTACCAGTATTATTGAGATGTACTCGGCTAGGGTGTGAGAGAAGCAGAGGAGCTTTACAGAAGTTAGGAGCAGGAGCCTCAAAGTTTAAATACTGTTGTTGTATTTGTGTTTTTTTTTTTTTTTTTTTTTTGCTAATGCTTCACAATAAAGCAAAAAGTGTGGCGTAATTAAATATATTTAAAATTAGCTTTCCATCAAGGGTAAATAAAATGAACCTAAAATATTATCATAATTACAGCTGATCTGCATTCATTTTAGATGTAAAATCTGCAAGGTTACTAAGTGGTAGCATTAAAAAGCTGTAAAACTAAAAGTTATTATGGAATTCAGTCACAGAAAACACAAATGAATATCTGTTATTCTGAAAATATAACGGGCTTTCCCTTAAGAGGGCATTTCAAGGTTATTATTTTCAAAAGGACTTAATATTATCAGCCTGTGGATTGAAAATGTTTACTTGAAGGGGAATGTGCTAGAAAGTGCAGTTCCACTGTTAATAAATAAAGATTTCTAGTTAAATAAATAGATGAGCTAGATAGCCACAGAGCCCTGCCAAAGGCTTCACTCACCAGCAAAGCCAGGACCCTGTCTGCTGAAGGTGGTGGAACCAGGTTAGCTGGGACACGAGTTTCCACCTCTCCTGTTTGGTGCAAGCCTGTACCTGTAAAATGAGAGTGTGGAAATAGAAAGTGTAATAAACACAGGCATCTCTGTGTGAGTGCTAGGGTCACCCTGCAGCATCCCACCAGTGCTGGTTTATACAAGTGCTGTGGCAGTTTCTCAAGATTTCAGTATCATTGTGATGGGAGGTTTTTTACTCCTTCACAGCACCTCTGCCTTCCAGATACAGTCATTAGCAGCCTCTTGGTTTTCTCCACTCAGAAATCTGCTTTTAACAGCATGGTATGATACAACACAAGCAACAAAGAAAAGCCTCTTTTCGGATGGGGCAGTAAGAGCTGCTGAGCTGCTCACAGGGTGCATGTTTCCTGCTGTGAAAAAGCAAACTAAAATGGTGCAGTTTCATTTTTTTGCCTTGGAGTCACCTCCGTATCAGGAGGCAGCACCAGTACCCACAGTGATGGTGACACAGTGATGCTGGAGCAGCCAGGACATTTAGAAGGGTCCACCACGAAACTTAAAAGTTCATCAGATGACAAACTGAAGTCATTGTTATCTCTCAGTTTTTTGATTGCTGCCAGTTTGTAAGCAAGAAGTTCCTCTCAAAAGCTGGTCCACAGCAGAGAAGGTTAACAAACCCTCACAGGACAGATACAGCTTACACAGCAGGACTGCTTGTGCTGACACAGCTTATTACTACTGCCACAAATGAAATAACCCGTATTGACTTGTTTGTCAAAATGAGTTGCATTTGCAGTGGGTATTTACTCTCCTAGTATGAAAATGCTGATCATTTCAGTTTTCACCCCACAGCTAGACTTGAAAACATTCCTTGCATTGACCTGTGCCAGTGCCTTTCCCTCTCCCTTCTTGATTGTCTGCATTTTTAAGGTTGGTGGGCAGCCATACTTCTGTATGCAGTCCTTAACCATTCTATGCTTACTGCCCTTATTGGTGCTTTCTTAGGAAGTATTTTTTAGGGGCAGTGGTGAGGAAGGAGAGTGACTTTTTTATTTTTATTTAACAATACCCCCAGAAATCAAATTTGGATTGTAATTTTCCAGAAAAAGCTCCATATGAAATATGTTGGTAGTACCATTTCACACAGGCACAATTCCCAAAAGACCCGTAGGATCTTCTAGACAGGTTGCTGTGGAGCATGGGGAATATTTCTTTCCCCACTGTCTGCCTAGTCCAAAATCTTGTCTTCACAGATTAAGGTCTCTGATCACTCACAAGATCAAGGATGACTATCCAGAAACTTCTCATATCATTTCATTGCTTCCAGTGTATTTCTGCTCCCTCTCAATCTGTGTTAAGGAGATTGCAAAGACAAGTAACTTTGCAGATACAGGAACAGCAAGCACCCCAAGGAAAATTGTATTTACTGGAGAAAGAGAATCAGAGTACAGAAAAACACACATGCAAAGCATTTGATACTGTCCTGCATAACATCCTTGTCTCTCAGTTGGAGAGACGAGGATTTGATGGATGGACCACTTGGTGGGTAAGGAATTGGTTGGGTGACCACACTCAGACAGTTGCTGTGAATAGCTCAATGTCCAAGTGTAGATCAGTTGCAAGTGGTGTTCCTCAGGGTTCAGTACTGGGACCAGTGCTGTATAACACTTTTGTCAGTAACACAGACAGTGGGATGGTGTGCACCCTCAGCACATTTGCCAATGACATCCAGCTGAGTGGTGCAGTCGACAAGCTGAAGGGAAGGGATGTCATCCAGGGGGACCTGGACAGGCTGAGAGGTGGGCCTGTGAGAACCTCATGAAGTTCAGCAGCCCAGGTATAAGGTCCTGAAGCTACACCAGGGCAATCCTAAGCACCAATACAAGCTGGGCAGAGAATGCACTGAGATCAGCCCTGAGGAGAAGGACCCAGGGCTGTTGGTGGATGAGACATGAGCCAGAAATATGAGCTTGCAGCCCAGAAAGCCAACCATAACCTGGGCTGCACCAAAAGCAGCATGGCCAGCAGGGAGAGGGAGGGGATTCTCCCCCTCTGCTCTACTCTTGTGAGACCCCACCTGGAGCACTAGGGACCTGTTAGAACAAGCCCAGAGGAGGTCCATGAGGACGATCAGAGGGCTGTAGCATCTCTCCTACAAGAGAGCTGGAGTTGTTCAGCCTGGAGAAGAGAAGGCTGCAGGGCAGCCTTGCAGTACCTAAAGCAGGGCTACAGGAAAGCTTGGGAGGGAGTCTTTGTCAGGGAGTGGAGTGCTGGGACAAGGGGGAATGGCTTTAAACTAAACAAGGGCAGGTTTAGATTAGATGTTAGGAGGAAATGCTTTACTCACAGGGTGGTGAGACACTGTCACAGGCTGCCCAGAGAAGCTGTGGATGCCCCATCCCTGGAGGTGTTCAAGGCCAGGCTGGATGGGGCTTTGGGCAGCCTGGTCTAGTGAGAGATCTCCCTGCACCTGGCGGGGAGGTTTGAAAAAGATGGTCTTTAGGATCCCTTCCAACCCAAACTATTCTGTGATTCTATGCCAAAGGGAAAAACAGAACTAATTCACTTATTTTAACACACAGGTGCTCTGCATTCCCTTGGAAGTTTCATAAGATAAGCTGAAAACAGCAACTGCCAGAGAGAAAAAGAGTGACAATGTCTCCTCAGCTTTTTAAATACAAAGACCAAGAGCAAGATTTGTGTTATACTTTGGAAATGCAAAATTTGGAAATGCAAATCCTACCTGTCTGATCAATTAGAAATGCAGTAATTCTAGACAAAACTGACAGATTTTAACAAATGCTTGTTAATTAAGCTTCATAAACACTATGAAGAGATGGTTCTTCTGAAAGTCCCAACCCCACACAGTTACCTGTGAAATAAACAATGTTTAAGGGTATATATCCTGTTATTTAAGGGTGAAGACTTTCTTGTTTTTTAAGAACATTTTTTTACCTCCTTATAGATAGAGGAAGCATAAGACAGGGCAAATACGATTACCAAAACAGAAATTTAGAATAAACATACAATAGTTCAGTGCTTTCTTTATTCCCTTCTGTAAACTGCCTCCAACCAGATTTTTAAACATTAGCTTTGAAAATGCTAATGTTTATTATATTTAACATTAAAATATCAGATGTCACCAACCTTCCCAAGGTCTTTACTGCCTGACGTTGGAAGATGTAATTGTTCACATACATGCTCTTCTCACTCCCAGTTAATTAAGATCCATAAGGAACGGTTCATTAGCTGAATGAAATCAACCAGCAAGAGTTTTGGGGTTTTTTTGTTTTTTTTTTTTTTTTTTTTACAAACATTTTGTTTCTGATAAGGATGTAAACAAAAAGCTACAACAATTAAAGAATATTCATTTCTATGTTCTGTGGTATAGATTTTTCATCCTCTATTTGTGAAGCTGTAGTTCCTACATTTTAAGCCTTTCTCGACAGAACATCGCCACCTTGTGACTGTGGCTGCTTATGGGAGCGTCCAGAAACCATATTAGAGGACCTTGACACGGGAAAAAATAGGCAGGAAAAAAGCAAATGAGGAGGAAAGACTCTTTTTGTTATTTTCATTTGGAACAGTTTCCTAAGTAATTTGAAATGCAAAAAGATATTTACAAGTTGATTAAATAATTAACAATTAAGTAACAGTATTTACCATCTCAGATAAGAGAAGCCAAGCTTTTAGCTCACACTGTATCAGATCAGTTTAGTTCAGTAATATCAGACATAATTTGAATTCGATTAAAATGTAAAAGATTAAGACGGAAGAAATTCAGACAGTGTCAGCAAAACCTTCCCAGCAGTGAGATCTATTCACTGGAGATACAGACTCTTGATTCCTCTTGGGATTTTAAGTCTAGGCTATACATAAGCCTACCTTGCAGAGTTCCAGACCACAGTTACTAGATTAAAGCAACTCCGTCTAGTCCAATGGATATTTTTTTTCTCAGACTCTTTTTTTTTTGGCTCCAAGATATCTAATAGTCAAGACAGAGATCTCATTTTCAGGTAAGGTCCCCACAATAGACCACACACTATTGCAACTATTATTGAAGTGTTTCTTTCTTCAAGACCATACTACCACTCCAGCTGCACTCTGTTCACTGACTTCAAAGTAATTTTATGAGACAGGAATCCAAAATAAAGACTAACTCAATACAATCTTTTTTTTCCTAAATTCTCCAAAATTAAGGATCACTACTATCTTGTGCTGAATGTGCACAAGACAATGCACATGGCAAAAATGTGTAAAATCATGTTGGAAAAAGTGGTCACGCCTGGAGTTTTCAGCTTGACCAGAGAGTGAACACAGCTGCACCCAACACTGAGCAGTCTCGCAGGTCTCTGCCAAAAGCAAGGGAGTATCCATGCCAACACATTACCACTACGTCAGTTGCGCCTGGGAATAATGGCCTTTACAGCAGCAATTTTAGGGAAGTTTTAGGGGAGCATACTGGTAAAGTGCTTTCCCTTTTAAAATGCTTGCTAAGGCATTTTCTCCCTGGTTCTTTCATTGCTCAGTACATTGGAAGGACCATATTTATGCTTTTCCTGCCAGTAAAGTGCCGTTCCTGGCCCTGTTCCGAAGTTTCATGAAAGCTTTTTCTCACAGCTGCCAAGGGGAATCCTTTCAGGGGTATTGCACGTACATCACTGTGATTAAAAATAGAAGCAGCAGAAGTTATCAAGAGACTAAGCAGGGTAAGAAATAAAGGTGCCGTTTGGAGGCTCTACGGAGAAAGTTGCATTGAAAATCCTGCATTGAACCAACACCTGTTTTGCTATAGATGTCAGTTAAAACAGTGTCAAATCCAAGTTATGATAGCCAGTCTTATTCTCATCTTTCTTAATTTATTAAAGATGAGATAAATTCAAAACTGAGCCTCTTTTTTACTGCTTCCAAGAATACAGTCTTCACTGTGAATTAGGCTCAGAACAGTAACTCACCTTTGTATACTTTGAATTATGTCACTGACAACCTATATTAGCAATGATCAACAGAAGTAAAATGTACGCATCTCATACTGTGTTTTTTTAGAGCAAGCTGGCAAGACAAAATAGCATGCATCATTAATCATTAAAAACAATCTTGATAGTATTGAATGGTACTTGGTTCCAAACCTACATATAAAGATACTGCTAATAGAAAAGATTTTCCAAAAATGTTAATCATTGGAAATTGAAAAGATTTTGTTTAATGGTCAGCTACAGACTCATTTCATTTTAAAGATAAGATTAGGTGTTAGTCTTCTCCTGTGATCATGCTGTATATTTCAGCAGTTAAGCAAAATATGGGCTTTGTTCACTAAACCAAACTGCCCAGTGATGTTCTAATCCACTTAGTACAGCAAATTATTTCATTTGACTTCCCTTGCACTGAGCACTAGCTTTAAAGTCATATTTACAAAATTAATGAACATAAATGAATCTAAATGTCATGTCTTCTCTGAAAGAAATCCCATTCAATGGCCTTATTAATTTGAAATTAACTTCTATTGTTTATTAGTTTTGTTTAGCTTCAAATTTTTCCAGTTTCTCTTGTGCAACAGAAATGTAAGTCTTTTTCTCATAAACATATGTAACATTAAATATATATGTATTAAAGCTGAGACTGATACTCTTCTAAGCTCTACAGAAAGTGACTTAATGCATGATGCAGAAAGAAGCATTTTCCCCCAGTCTTAATAAAAATAAGAAAAAAAAAATAATGCTCCTTAGTTCTCTATGTTTTTTAGAAAATGGTTCGTGTGACAGAAGTTGATAAAAAGCTATTACTTGATTGGCCCAAATATTTCAAAACCCAATAATAATTTATCTTGGAACACATAGGGTTTTATGCCTGGAGTAGCACATACCTGGATATTTTGTGCATTAAAAATAAATCAGCTGTTAAACCTCCACTTTATGTATATCCTGGATCTCTAAGCATATCACAAATCTCATTATGTTGTTCGAGGCAATGTCACCCTGCACATCTAGCAGCATCTGGGAAAGTGCAAGAATGCAAGCACAAAGTCCTCAAGTCTCTTTCATTTGATTACAGGCTAACAGACAGACATTCAGGTTAGTCACTCCAGGGACCCTGGCAGCATTCTTCCTCCCTCTTTACAAACGGCAGCAGAGCCCAGAAGCAGAACAGACAAAACCAAGCTTCACAAAGAAATACAACCAGCTGTGCACTTTGGAGTTGTTACTCAAGAACAGACCACAGGAAAAGGGGACAAACCCTGCTTCAGGACAGCACAGGACATTACTCACTTCAACGTTTAAAAAGTTTCCACACTGTCAAACCAAAAGGAATTTCTTCATGAGGCATGTCTCCATCTCCACGTCCTTTAAATAGACCTTAATATAACAGGATAGCATCTACCTAACCTGGAGACACGTAACAGCAGAAATGCTCTTAATTTGCAGCACACTGCATTCCAGGTTTTTTCTAGCATATCTGTTGAGTTCTCGCTAAACATCATATCACACACAAGTTAAAGTCTAGTGGCAAGAGACTCAAGTTGCTAAGAAATATTACTATTACATCAGACTGCAGGTCAAAACATTGGTAACATCACAGCTGTCTGTGCTAGCATTGTATTTTAATATGCATGCACTATGAGAGTTTGCAATTAGAAGAGCAATTCGAGCTATATGAGATTAAACATGACATGTATGAATTAAGAAATGAGCACAACTATACACACTGGGTTATAACTTAGCAGTTTCAGCTCCCAGTTCAGGAGTTTCCACAAAATAAAATAAAATAAAATAAAATAAAATAAAATAAAATAAAATAAAATAAAATAAAATAAAATAAAATAAAATAAAATAAAATAAAATAAAATAAAATAAAATAAAATAAAATAAAATAAAATAAAATAAAATAAAATAAAATAAAATAAAAACATGTATAGTACAAATTAATTCCAGAATAAGTCAATCCTTTATGGCTTCCTGATCACAATACCATCAGCAACATTCACCATACTTCTTTACAATATCCCATTATACTGTGGCTTCATATCACTTCCATGGTACAAACAGAGTTCTTGTCCAATTCTAGTCCATGCCTATGATCAATGTGAATTATGAAAGAACTATTATTGCTTCATACCTATAAAGCCTTAAAATTGTTAACTGGCCTGGGGATGTTGGGTCTTGCGTGTTGATAGATAAACATGGAGCACAAGTACAGAAAAACAGGGAAACTAGAAAATAAATTTGGATTAAACCAATCATGTTTTATACGGTAAGAGAAAGGAAGAAGAAAAGTTTCATTTAGAAACAACCCAAAATATCATTCAATCCAAAATACAACGATTTCTCTACAGCCCCCTTAACCTTCTTGACTCTTTTCTGTGATCACTTCCAAATAAAGCTACCATTTTCAACTAAAAGAATAAAGATTCAGTTTTCTAAGGATTTCCAAAATTTCTGACTCAAAAACTTCACTAAATACAAGCTGACTCAGCAATACTTGTATTTGCTTCAAAACTATTAGGTTTACTCTTAGACATTAACATTTTGCATACTTACATTCAAAACAAAACCTTAAAATACATGTAGCAATTTTTTTATTAATAACGACTTGGTAGTTTTAATGCATACTTTGATGATTCACCAGCAACCACTTTATGGTATTCTTAAATATCAGTAACCTGTAAATCAGGGGAACAGTGATGTGACATAGGCTGGGAGCAGATCGTGTGCTATGCAGAGCACCCAGCAGTAACCACGTCCCCTTTTCCCTCTGCAAACCTGGTTCAGAGCTGCCTGAGCAATTACTGTGTCTGCAGAGCGTGCCCTGCAGAAGCACAGATCTGCCTCCCACTGTGCCTTGTGCTGCCCAATACCTAGCACAGGATGAAGGGGCATATTTTATTATCTCTTGCCTGGAACTTAAAAAAAAAAAAAAAAAAAAAAAAAAAAATTACTGAAAATTGACTCCAGTTTCCAAACCATAGTCCTGAGGAAAAGAGGCTATTACTGGCATTGAGAGGAAACCCAACTACAGAGAATGCCTGGTGGTCTCTAACAGCATGATAAGCCTCCAGGTCCCACGTAGGCTTATGCACATCTTCTGTGCTAGGTCAGATTTAATGGGCTACGTTGTGAAGCAGGTCAAACTACATAATTTAATGGCCATTTCTGTCTTTAAAGATTGCATAAAGTCTGGGAACATCCTAAGCAGAACACACTGGCAGTCTCCAATCAGAAAGAGCAGAGAAGAACCAAGAGGTATTTGAGTCTCAGCTGAAATCCAGAGAAAGAAAGAGGGTCAGTCAGAGGTAATAGTGGATGACTGCCTCTCCTTTCCCTACCTCAACAACATTTTTTTTACCTGCTTTAAAAGCTCTGCCTCCTCACCTTCCTCAAGATGTGCATGACCAGGAATGATTTAATTGCCTTTTGAAGTTTTTGGATTATGGTAAAAGCATGCAATACCTGTCACAGGAAGAACAAATAAAGCAAAAAGCTAGAAGCAGCCCTCAGCACATTCCCAAAAGCAGAGTTTTGGCATGGCAATAGAATCTCTGGCAATAAAAAAGTCACTTCTTTGCAAAAGGAAAAAGCAATGCACAAGATTTATACCCAAATGTTCAAATAAAGTATGTGGAAGACACAAAACAATCCTGGCATAACACAGACAGCACCTAGCTAGTTGGACTGACTTCTAGAAGTCAGTCACCGGTTGCATCTTGGCATATATTTTCTTCCCCTGGCACAAGCCCGGGGAATGTGTAAAGTCCACCAGATACTCTCTAAGCTTTCACCACACCTCTCTAGGAAGGCCTGTTTTTTTCTCTTGCTGTGATGGCCTTCCTCCCACCTCACACTGCAGGTAGGTCTAGAATCACCACCAGGGCAGCCAGGTTAGGCATTTGGATTTTTCCCTCTGGTTTTGGCACCTCCAGAGGTGATGCATCAGCCAGAATGGCCACTGCCTCAGTATGTTACTAATTACCTGCCATTCAGACAACCAGGATTCCCCTGCTGGGCATGGAAGAGGCCCAGCTCCAGCAGAGTTCACAGTCAACCGTTTTAATGAACACAGAAAAACAGAAAGCACTGTGAAGCCCCCCTACCTCTCCAGCACAGGGCTGGGGCTTATCTCCATGCTGTACTTGCTTTCACCCAGCATTTAATTAAGTATAGGTGATGGGCAGCCTTCTGGTGGAGCCTCCAAGTTCAAAGATACCGTCTTGCACTACACAGCAACTTTCCCCTCCCTCCTGCCAGCAAACACAAAGCAGACCTGCACTTTTCAGGTCCCCTTAAACAAGGCCTAGGTGGGTGCCAGGAGCCCCACAGGCCACTGAGACAGTGTTCAGGACACTGCAGAACCTCTTGCTGAAGAGCAATCTCAGGACAGATAAATACAAAAGCTTTTATCTATTGTTTCATTACACAGTGCTTCATACAGCCTCCACTCTGACAGCATTAAGACGACTAATAATAATAATAATAATAATAATAATAATAATAATAAGGCTGGATGTTACAGAAAGATACTAATCCACAAAATCTGCAGTTTGTGCCAGGTGCAGAGTACATTGAGCAATGGGAACACTTAGTGGCTTAGCACTCGGTGTAGCTTTTCTCTCCCTTCAGCACATCAGCCAATTTCAGACCGAGGAAGAAAAAAGCACACTCTAACTCCTAAAAAGAAAAAAAGAAAAAAAGAAAAAAAAAAAATCTCTAATGCACAGGGAGCCTTCAATGCAGTCCTCTTCCTAATGCTGTGTTAAGGTTTGTTCCCATGCACACAGAGGGAAACAGTTGCACCCCAAGGCAACACGACTAGCACCTTAATTTTTCACAGCCAACTATATATCCAGATAAGCTGTGTCCTGGTTTACAGTGAACACAGCTCATGTTTATAAGATGGCTACCAATGGCACCTTCTAATTTCAATATGAAAGCTGACACATTTCAGTAAAAATGTGGTGAAAAGAGTTACCACACTCAAGCTCCACTTCAAGGTGAAGATTCTCCTCAGTACATTCCTAAAGTCAGATCCAGACAAAATTCCAAGCTATCTAAGATACAGAAGTGATGGAGACAAATCCCATATTAGTATAAATAGTACTAACAGCACAGCCCATTTCAGAGTAAAAGCCAAAAAACTTCATGCAATAAACATTTGTTTCTTTCCCATCCCAATCCAAGGAACAAGAAAGCCCCTGAAAAGCTAGTCAGAAAGACATCCATTGCTTCCTCTCCATCCCACTATGTTCTGATGTCTTTTCCCTTCACTACACTTTTTTTTTTTTTTCTGTAGCTGCAAAGAAAAACTTGACTACTGTCTATCATGGAATACTGTCCATGCAAGGAAACCTTGCAAAGACATCTAAGTCCTTTCTTGATCAGTCCTTTCTGATCTTTTAAAACACAGTTCATGAGAACATTCTGTGCTTAGAAACCAAAATTTGCAATAATTTCATAAAAGGTACACCATCATGTATCCTCTTGCTCCCATTAAATAACACTCAACACAACAGAGGGGTTATAAGCATTCCTGACAAGATTACAGTGAAGAACCCATATTTTCATCCCAAGTTCAAAAATAGTTCATATGGTAAATTGCAGAAAATGAGTTCAGATGATTTGTTGCTATTATTTCAGCAAATTCATCACAATGTACTCTCACTTGTGGTTAATAATAATAATAATAATAATAATAACTGATGTAGTTACTACTTACTGCAAAATTTGGGGGAAGAACCAAAGTTTGGTCAGGTACCAAACACAGCTAGTTTGTTTTTATTTTTCCTGCTGACATTTTGTATGCAACCATTTAAAACTTATTTATTTTGTCTTAGCCAGCCACATCTGAGTTCTCTGCTAAGTAAATGTATTCTTTTTCCCTTCTTGATCTGGGGACTGTCCTGTTTGTTTCTCATTCCCTGCATAAAAACATCTGTCATAAAATAAGCAGAACACTGAGAGAGCCAGTTTTCCTATGTCTGATTTCAAGAGAGAAGTGTTGCAGTGCTGCAGAAAAACAGCCTTTGACTTTCAAAGAACTTGCTGCCTGAAATAAGCAGTAAATTTGAGCAGAACCTGCAGGGCAGAGACTCCTTATTGGTGCATATTGCTTTTGAAAGGATTAAGCTTTGACTAGCAGAGAGAAGTAGCAATATGCCAAGATATTGTTGTCCAAGTACAGCTAGGGCTCTTGTAGGCTATCTACACCATTATTATATAAATTAGAGTGCTAAAGTAGTGATAAATCTATCTCCAGAGGAATAAAACAGGACACACGGATGGATTTCATACAGCACTACTTGATGCTACTGAGTGTTTCGTTTTGGATTAAAGATTCAAATACTTATAAACTCCTTTTCTTTCTCTACTTTTTTTTTTTTTTTTAACTTTTTCTTTACTGTGTAAAGCTGACAATTCTTTCAAAACTTTAAATATCTTTTTCCTCACCTACTTTCAGATCCAGTGAGCCACTTATATCTCTGGTAGCCTTTTTAGTGACTGCACCAGGTCCTGCAGTAGAGAATTTTAGGTCTTGCCTAAATTTGTAATGACACTGCACTAAAGTTTAAGTCCCAAAAGTATCCAGTGACATCGGTCTAGAGCCTTTAGAGTTGCACGTTTTACTTTTTTTGTTGTCCTTTTTGTAATGTTACTACTAATAATACCATGCAAAGTCTCAAGCAAATACAAAGCTATAGAACTTACTCGGCTCCGTGAGTGAGAGAAAATGCTTCCCAAGTTTACAACTCAAGTGGAGTACAAAAGTGCTCCAGGCAAATTCTCTCGGACAAAGAAATAGCCCAGAGCAGGGCTCAAAGAGTTATGCAGAAGGCTGCTGATGTCTGCACTTCAGCTGGGCAAGGAGTTTGATTTTCCATGTGCTGCGTGACCAAGAGCTGATCTAGGTCAAATAAACAAATGTTAAACTGCTTTTATACACAGCATTGCAGTAAGAAGCACTTCACAAGCATTCTCTAGAAAACTCTCAACAAGTAAGGCAGATAAATACCTCTCTAGACAGCTGGGAAGCTATAAGCAAGTTAAACAAGATTGTGGAGAGGAGTCGCGCCAGAGCTGGGACCTGGATCCTGAACCCTGTCCTGAGCTGTTCTTTTGGCTTAAGAAACCATCCTGATATTAGGTGTTTCTTGCAGTTAAGTTGTGTTCCACAGCAGTAATGTTGACACAAGAACAGTATTATTTAACGGCTTTAGCACATCCTTATTGCACTCACCTCTTACCATCTGCTTTCCACAACTCAGAAAAAAAATACTTAAAGATAACTTTTAAGACATGTCTTTTAATATCTACCTACAGAAGTCATTCCCTTTAGGGAAGTGAAAATTCACAGATGAGTATATATATATATAAAGCAACAGCCTTATAAGTAATATAAGCAGATATGAAGCAACAAGTTACTGCATAAATTCCTTGCCATAATTCATTGCTTTTCCTGGGGAGAGGCCATTTCATTTGCATGTGCTGATAAATCTAGGTTTTGTTTTAAAATAAAATCCTCAGCAGACAAGAGATGATATGCTAGCCAACTGCACCACCTAGCTTCACCCTGAAGGATCTCCATAGCCCTATTTTTCATGACATTGGTGTTTATATTCCTTCAAAGTAAATTCCAGTATAACTACTATCTGTCCAGTATCTAATCACCAATTTTACAAACAATTTGTCATCTGTGACATTTTCAAAGGTGAAGAAACCACTCATGGAAAAAAATAAATAAATAAATGCAGTGTTGGTGTTCATAGGAGAGTAAAAGATATGTTATTTACCCTCACATTCTTTTATCCTACGCAGACTGATGTGACCTTTCAGATGGAGGTTGTTTCCTTTAATTCTCATCTCCACGTTTACCAGAGCCTCACAACATCTGTTGTTAGTTTTAATCACTAAGGAGTGAAAGAAGCATCATAAATTAAAACAAACAGAACATGTGAGCTCCACCACTTGTTACTTGTTCTGTGCCTGCAAAGTTAAGGCTCCCTCAAACTGAGCTCCAGCAATATTTTCTTTTCTAAGAGTATTAAAACAGGGTGCCTGCGTTTAAAATAAAAGCTGATACTTTCCCACTAAGTATCAATCCCAATAAAAGCACGATTTTCACAGTTTTTCAGCTTGAGTATTGGGAAAAGAAAAAGAAAAGAAGAAAAAAAAAAAGAAAAGAAGAAAAAAAAAGAAAAAAGAAAAAAAGAAAAAAGAAAAAAAAAAAGAAAAAGAAAAAAAAAGCCTCCATGTATCTCCTCTGGGTAAATGAATCACGACCCAAGTCTTTCATTATTTTCTGAAATTATCCTTCTTCGATGGTTTAAAAGTAAAAGAAGCAGAACACAGTAACCAAGCTATGGTTCAACATCACACTAAAGAGCAATATAGATATGGCTACAGTGCTCTCACATCCAAGCTGGGCCCTGGTCCACCATAGCATGCTTGCACAGTGCCTCTACAGACATAAGACAAAGAAATTCACACATAAAAAATCTGCTGTTTGCCATATATACATTAGCTTAAACAGCCCAGTCCAACTAATGAAGGTAACAAGAAGAATAAGGTTAGAGCACCGGTCTGTGGGTCTCTTGGAAGCTTCCCAGCTTGTTTGTAAGACTTTATAAAGTGTTCTGTGCCCCTTTTGTTTTTCTCTTGTCAAGTGCTTTAGGCTTGTCCTAGAACAAAAGAAAGGAGTATTCCTCTTTCATATAAATGCTGCAGATAGCACACAGTAATTCACTTGCACCTCAACTAGTATAGTATTAGGGCATTTAAAACATAGCAGTGTCTAAGCTGATGAAAGCAGCAGCTGCTGAAATAACTTTGAAGTCCACTTTAAAAATAAATTTGATCTTGATGTTTAACTCCCTCTCCTACTAAAAGCAATTCTGGACCTCAATTTCTGTTGATTTATTTGAGTTATTTCCCTGAATCAAATCTGAGACACATAGTCACTCACTTCTTAAAATGGAAATTCAGGAAAAAAAAATCCCACTAAATTTATAGTTCAGCCTTGGGGCAGCATTATACAATCTACCAGTGAGGCTTATGATAAGGGTAGTTTGCTGTTTTGTTGTTGTTGTTTGTTTTGTTTTTTACATGTGAAAGTGGTAATGATTATAAAGCAGACTACACAATTTCTCTTGAAAATGCAATTTATTATTAAGATGAAAGATCACGTCATCAAGAGGTTTTTGTACAACTGAAGCCAAGCAGTTACATTTACCCAAACTCCACTAAATCAAGTGATAAACAATAACTGGTGTTCATGCTAGTGAAATTTAACCAAGTCTACAAAAGTTTCTGAACTATTGTGAACTACATGTACCAACTATTTCACAGGCATGTGCTACCCCTGGAAAAAAAAAAAAAAGTTAAAAAAAAAAAAAAGAAAAAAAAAAAAGAAAAAAAAAATATCACCACAATGCAGAATTACCTTTTTTTTTTTAAAAAAAAAAAAAAAAAAAAAAAAGATTATTTAAATAATGTGTTACAAAGACAGTGTCAACATACCACATTGAGATTAGTCTTTGGCATGAGCGAACTGGTGCATGAATATCACACTAAATCTCACTGGGGACTGAATTTATTGCCTAAGAAGATAGATCTCCGGTTGGAAGACTTCAAATGCTGCACATTTGAAAAGCTGCTGCACATTTCTTCATGCCTATAGATAAGAAGGCTCAGGAAAGCTAGAGATTTTCAGACAGCTTCTTCTGTAAAATTTGTAAGAATTTATGTGAAGCCACTACCTTTTCCTAAATAGCTTAGTTAAAATCAGCGAAGTGCATCAAAACCTGCTGCAGAAGACAGCATTGCTTCTGCAAAGAAAGAACAAAGTGAAAGAAAACTGTTAAAAAGTAAGGTTTGTGTTCATATTTTGACAGTTACAAAGAGGACACACTGTAAGCTAAAAGGTCACAGAAATTATGTACCTTTTCCACACACTGTGCTTTTAAGAAGATTATCGGGATGTTTCACAGGAGCTGAAGATATTAAATTTATTTTACGTGTCACACAATTTTCCTCTCAGTTTCTACCCATGTCCAGAACATCCTCATATAGAAGCAATTTTGACAATTGTGTTTTGTTCCTTAATCTTATTTGATTTCTGGTAGGTTTCGCCAGATATTCTCTACATATAGAACAAAGTGTTACATTCTTTAAGAGCCCTGGGCTACAACCTTTGCTCATACACCAACAGCACCAAATGCAATTGTCGTGGTTTAACCCGACCGGCAGCTAAACACCACGCAGCCGTTCGCTCACCCTCCCCCCTCCCTCTCTGGGACGGGGGAGAGAAATGGAAAGTGAAGCCCGTGAGTTGAGATAAAGACAGTTTAATAAGACAGGAAAAAAAAATAACAAAATAATAATAACAATAATAATAATGATGATACAATGGTGATAATACGAAAGTAATAATAGTATGTACAAACAAGTGATGCACAATGCAATTGCTCACCACCCGCTGACCGATGCCCAGCCTAACCCCGAGCAGTCCGGCCCCCTCCCCCCGGCTAGCCACCCCTATATATTGTTTAGCATGACATCAGATGGTATGGAATACCCCTTTGGCTAGTTTGGGTCACCTGTCCTGGGTCTGTCCCCTCCCAGCTCTTACTGCACCCCCCAGCCTGCCCGTTGGCAGGACAGAGCAAAGGCTGAGATGTCCTTGGCTTAGTATAAGCACTGCTCTGCAACAATTAAAGCATCGGGGTGTTATCAGCACTCTTCTCATTCTAAGCCAAAACACAGCATTCCACCAGCTACTAGGAAGAAAATTAATTCTGTGCTAACTGAAACCAGGACAGCAATATGCGCACTCACATGGGCAGAGTCACAAGGTCGAGTTGTTAATCTCAAAGCCACACAGCAAGAGGCAAAAAATAATAATTATTTCATACATATGAGCTGGAGGTGGCTTTAAAACTCCGTATGGGTGTGACACATAAAAATACAACCTCCTTTCTGAATTACCTGGGACAGTAATGTACCAATGTTTTTTTCATATTTTCAGGGCTCTAACTTTATATCCTGTAACACAATGTAAGGTGTTGCCTCAGCCTGCTTTCCTGAGAACTGATTTGTCTTTAAAAATCAGACTTTTGCTTTCACTTTAGGTGACAAACAACACCAAATTCCTTTCAAGAACTGTAAAAAGAATCACATCAAATAAACCTTTTAACCTAAAGAAGCATCACCTACTTCCTGTAATGTGGTGCCCATCAGAAGATACAGTAAAGATCACAGCAAGATAACAGCAATGATGGCTTGAAAGCAAAATGGCATAGTCCAGGGGGAAGGAACAAGTGCAGCTGACTGTGAGCAAAAAGATGTAGGGCAATAGGAGACAAACTGACAATATTCAGCTAGAGAAACCCAAAAGTGAATACATCCTGAAAGTGGCAGCTTTGGAACAATCACTACAGCTCCATATGAAAGAGAGGAAGAGAGAGAGTGAAGCTGCAGAAACGACTGTAATTCACTTTAAAGACAAAGTCCCTAGGGGAAACTACGAATGGATCCAACTACAAGCCAGAGAAATTGGCCTGCCAGGTATGAGCTGTGATTTAATTTTGACAGCAGCCAGGATCAAGCATTGAAAAAGCAAGTTGAAAATAAATAAATAATCCTACAGTGGAAATTTAACACACAAGCATTGTCAGAAATGGTCTTTGTAGATTTTGTGGCAATGGAGCAGAAATGGTAACCATTCAAGAGTATCAAAAAGCTACAAAAAAGTAAATATTTAAAGAAATAATTGCTGCAAATGCACAAGTTTAGGCTTCCAAATATTTAACAAATAAAAATATTTTAGAGAAAGGAGCTAAATTCTGTCTGTAGCTAAACAGCTCACCACCTTTACCTTGTTTTCAGAAATATTTTATTGAGGAGGTGCTGTGCCTCATAATTTTCTTACATGAGCCACTGCTAAAGCTCTGACCTACTGTCTCAAGGAACTGTTAAGCAATGCCTTAATCAAAACTTCTTAAATAAGCTTTGCTCATGTATGAGCAGGGTTTGCAAACTTGTGGCTGTCATCCATAACCCTGTTTCTTTCCCCTTCCTCCTCACTCTAATAGTTACAGTGAATGGTCTACTTTGGAAGCACTTGATATTCTCTGTTTCAGAGTACATGTATGTCAAATCCTGGCTGACAAGCACCAAGCTAGCATTTTTACTACTGCCCTAGTAGTGCCCTTTACATCACTGATAGTGATGGGCCATTTTTCCCATTTGTCATAATAGGTGCAAGGCTTCAGTAAACTGCCCGCTGTTGCCACCCTGGTTTATTTTAGGAGATTCACTTCTTTGCCCTGTTTTCTGCTTTAGTTTTCACTGCACACATTCTCACATTCAGTCAATACCAGATAGACTGGGTGTCTCTAAGAATCCGCAGTACAGAGCTTGTCACACTGGAGGCCTTCCACAAACTGATGATCCTGCTAGCAAGCCACATGACAACCAAGATAATATCTTCAGAGACCAGAAATATATGAAGAGCAGAGTGAAAACAAAGAAGTGTCTATACACAGGCTGATGAAACTGGAATGTGCTTGATACCTCAAAATAGCACTTTTCCAAAACGCTCCATGGGGCTGTTTGCAGATATAACATGTAAAGAAAAAATAATAATAATAGTCAAAGTTCATTGTTGCACAGTGAAATAACTGCACAGACATTTTGCATGGATCGCACTGAAGTTTTGTTTATCCATACACCATTATTTCCACTGGATGAAACCTAGCAAAATTTGCATGGATGACAATAGAGAAAATAAAAGTAGTTTACCCAAGAAAACAAGGCCACTTTCCTCTACGTTTCAGAAGTGGAATCATTTAATGTAGATATTCAGCAAGATTCACTCATAAATAATTTAAGCTGACTTCTTGACAATTACAATTCAGAAATGTCTGACTATGGTACTACTAAGAAATGGCTGAACAATTCAGATGACAATGGGACTGAAAATGCACAAATGTAATATATTTCCTTTGTATTTTTTATTCAGACATATGTCAGCAAATGACTTTGCACAGCAAAACATGCATCGTATTTTCTCAGTATTCCTTTGTTTGAAATGACCTCTTCTAGTAGTTTACTTCAAAAAAAAAATTAAAATATTTAAATCTACTAAATATTTAACTAGTCTGAACATTTAAAGCTACCACATGATGCTCCTTACAGGTTTAACATAGGCAAATTGCTGTGTTGCCATTTACAGAAATAGCATTTATATTCAGTTTTACAGACCATATGTTATTATTGCTGAATTTCAAAAGTTCCAATGATGAGCTGCAACTACTGCTTGGTTGTCTCTTGTAAAGGCAGTCTCAGAAGTCACTGATTCACTGACATGCTGTGGCATTGAGCTTATAATTACAGAGATCAGAAGTAAACTTTATTTAGAATCACACTTCAAAAACTAATGTACATATTTCCACATAGAGGACTTTTCAATGCCTCGGTAGCTTCAAGACAAGTCTCTTAGATTTGCTTTCTTATCTCTGATATGTCTTTCCTGAGTTGAGATTTTATTCAGACACTAACAACACTCACAAATACATATAAGGTTATGTGCAACTTCACAGGAAAAGGAGAGAAAGAAGAAAATATAAATGAGCAAGATAGAGAACAATTAGGGAAGAAAATAAAAATTAAAATAAAGAGGTTTTCATATTAATAGAACCAAAAATATCACATTAAGTAAAAATCCTCACCATGAGTATGGAGTTATGAGAGTTTTGTCATTACTAAAATTATTAAAGATATGGAAAAAGCAAAGACCTGTAAATCTTAGTTTAAAACATTTGCTTACCAGTAAAACGAAACCAACTGTGTTAAGTTTGATCATCATGAAAACATTGACAAATCATGGAAGGAAAGTAGTTCCAAGTGTGCTTTTAAGACCACCTCTCAATATGTAGTTAGCTCCTGTGTACCCTCCTAGAGCTTGAATTACTTTTACGTAAAATGTTTGATTCTACGGACATTGCTGCCAGCTACAGTCAGAGCAATGAATTCAATGAACATGTTTTGAAATGCTCATTTCAAAACGCTGTCACATTGTGCTGTGATAAACCTGTGTGGCATCCACCACCATACTCTCACACTCACTTTCCTCGCCAGGACAAGTGCAGAAGAACATGATGGAAAAAAACTCTTGAGGTAAGTACAGAGAGAGCACTCACCGATCACCATCACAGGTAAGACATACTCAGTTTGAAGATTAATGTAATTTATTGTCAAATGATAACAGTGTAGAGCAGTGAAGAAAAAAATAATAAAAAAATAATGAAAACACCTTCCTCCCAGCCCTCCTCCTTCCCAGGTTCAACATCATTCCTGACTTCCCCAACTCTTCACTCTTACTCTCTTCACCCCAAGCAGCTCAAGGGAATGGGGGCTGCAGTCAGTCCCTGACGCTTCGTCTCCTCCGCTACCTCACGGTCCCTCTCTGCCCCTGCTCCCTGTGGGGTCCTTCCCAGGGATGCCGTCCTTCCCCAACTGAGCCTGCGGGGGCTGCCCACAGGCAGCAGCTCTCCAAGCACTGCTCCCACACGGCTCTGGGTCCCCCACGGGTGGGCGGCAGCTCCCCCCAGACCCCCTGCTCCTGCGTGGGCTCCTCTCCACGGGCTGCAGCTCCGGCCCGGGGCCTGCTCCTGCGGGGGCTCTCCATGGGCCGCAGCCTCCTCCAGGCCACATCCACCTGCTCCACCGGGGGCTCCTCCACCCATGGGGGGGCTGCAGCGTGGAGATCTGCTCCATGTGGGACCCATGGGCTGCAGGGGGACAGCCTGCTCCACCAGGGGCCTCTCCCTGCACAGCCCACAGGGGAACTGCTGCTGTCTGCAAGCAGCACCTCCTGCTGCACTCACCTGGGGGGCTGCAGAGCTGCTTCTCTCACGTTCTCACTGCTCTCTCCTCTGTCTGCTGCTGCATGGTGTTTTGTTTTTATCCCTTCTTAAATATGTAAACATATTGACACTACCACTGTCACTGATGGGCTCAGCTTTAGTCCCTTTTGGAGCTGGCTGGAACTGGCTTATCTGTCTCTTCTACAGAGGACACCTTTACAGCCTCACCTGGCTACCCAACCATTCCACATAAACCTATACACACATGCAGGGTAAAAATAAATAAATAAATAAAATCATCGGACATCCCAAAAGTTTTAGTTGATATAGGTTATCAACAAAGTTTTGCTGGAAAAAGTACAAGGATATTTCCATTACTAAAGAATACTTACCTTATTATTTCTTCTTCCCCTTCTCTTAAAAGCCAAGCATGATTTTTTTGTTTGTTTGAATGAAAAAATTGCTGTCCATTCTAGAATTTAAGTTCTCTCTTTCTCTAAACAGTAATTATTAAAAGAGAGGATACTATCAGTCACGTTTAAAGCTCGAAAAGAGCTATGAATTCCTATTCTTACACATGAAGAAACTTGAAAGAAGTTTCCCACGTGTACCTTTGAAACCTATACGCTGCAGCAGGGAGTCCAATGCACATGGGAGAATGTGAGGCAGAAAGAACAAATGAAGAGGTACCATCACTTGCTGGTAAACAAGGTTTAGGCCGGGATAGCAATGTTTTAAGGAAGCTACCATATTGCTGCCAAGCCCTGGGATATAGTAACATATACAACAATCTTTAGAAATGAACAATTTTTCTCCAAATAATGGTACAGGAATAAATACAGATGAGTAGTATAATTAGCTACATCATAAAGACAGCAAGTCCAATAATTAACTAAGACTGGGCTAGACCTAGTATCTGGGCTCCTGAGGACTGACTTACACAACCACAGCTGTCAGACAGGCAAGAAGCAGGAGGCAGCCTCTTCTCTGGACAAGACTTTGCTGGTGCAGCCAAAGACCTCAAGGAACGCCAAACTCCCTAGCCACGCTTTTTTTTTTTTTTTTTTTTTTTTTTTTATTGTCAAGCCAGAGAAGCACCACTTGGGCTTGTTAACTGATCACACACCACCCCTGCTGCCCATGTGCTCCACTTCTATCCCTGGTGTGCATGGGGCCCTGAACAAGACAATACTACCTGTCCTTCTTTTGTGTGCACAGGCCCAAAAGTACTGGAGAAAGCAATACTAGCCTCACACCTCCATTGCATCCATGGTCTCCCACAACACCATATTAGACAATACCAGCTTTACAAAAGCTCAGTCTTGGAAACACAAAACCAATTGTTTATGCATGGCAGTCCCTACACAGTATGCAAGTGAGTACACTGGGTATTCTGAACTCTGTATGAATATTTTTATTAGACACTGAGAACATAAGAACAGGCTCAGAAGCAGAAAAAGCTCTCAGCTTATTTTAGAGTGACTACAAACATCGTGCTGACAGTGAACAGACTGAATTTATACCAGCCTTATAAAACAGTAAGTTAACTTTTAAGGAGAAGCTCAAAATGAAGAAAGCTTTTTTTTTTTTTTTTTTTTAAATACAGCAAAATCACCTTGTAATAATGCCCACATTAGTGCCCTCTTAAGACTTCCACTTGGCACCAGGCCATTGGAAGATTATTTCAGCTTGCCAAAGTGCAAATACCTTTAGAAAGTCTAAAACAATTGAAACTGGAAGTACACAAAGGTAGAGAACAATTGAAACTGGAAGTGCGCATTGGACCAATCTACTCTCAAAGAAGTTTCACACTCCTTTTATTTCTGTATTTAAACAAACTGACATTCACCAGCTGCCCAGTTGTTTGTCTGAATACTGCTCTCTCACACTGCGCATATAGAATTTGAACCAATACACAGAATCTTAAAGTGTATTAGGAGACAACAACTCTCAATTCATTCACTTTAAGGAAACTGCAAAACTAATTAATATTACACTGTTTTCTCTTCCACTTTGTACTGTGTTGAGAAAGTTTCAAATGTAAACTGTGCATTTAAACTACTTGCTGTGCTACTTAAAGCCCACTAACTTAACATGGTCAATTGTTTCAAACTTGGTTCCAAATTAAACCTTTTTTCTAAATTTTCACCACATACAAAATAACCTCATTAAAAAATACAATTCTGTCAAAACCAGGCTGGTGAGTAACATTATTGTTACAATACAGAAATAAAGAAAACAACATAATTTCTTCTTTTTTTTTTTTCTCCCCGCCACTGCTAGCAGCACAGCATTACTAACAACTTCAGGAGCTTCTTGCACCACCTTCTTCCTCTTCTTTATGTTGTAGGCACAGTGCTGGTTTTACCACTTTTAAGTGATGTTTTGACAACCACAGCTGAAAAAAGCAAGAAGAAAAGAACATTTATTACTAACTGTAGCTGTTAATCAATAAACTGCAAAACTAAACACCGTAAGGATATATTGCATATAGATAGCTTTTCCTCTATCATAAAAAGCAAATAATACATGAAATCACCTACCTCTACTATATTACTTTACATCCTCAACTCAGTTGAGTTTTTTCTGCCAAAGGAATACGATCCCAAAGTTGTAGCAACTGCTCTCCAACTTGTGGTTCCAGCTCCTAGAAACAAGCAGGAAATGTGAGAAGTTATTTCTACTGCTACTATTAAACATACAATTTATATCTGACAATTTAGTTTCTGTAACTAGTAAATTTGGAGTATGAAGGAATAATGTACTTCTACAGAAGACTTTCCACGTGAAGTATATAGTTTTGTTGAAAGCATAAATACAATACATATTAAAGCAACGAGTCAGTTTCTACAACTTGACCTATTACTTCAAAGGTGTAGTGCAAAATTCTGCCAAGTAATGCTTCTTCTACCACATGAACTTTCTCTTGTTCCACAACAAAGCTTCCATTAGTTCAACAGTACCGCATTAGCGGAATATGCAGAGTGCCTCAATGAACTGTGATTCAGATTAACAAATACATCAAGACAGCTGATAGGTGTCAAGCCTAAAGGAAGTAAAAATAAAACCAACATAGTTCCATCAAGTAATGGAGATGCTATGAGACAGTAATATTACCTGGCCATCTCTGCTTATTTGTACTTTCTTATTGTCATTCCAAGGGTTGAGCAAATGGTGTGCAAACTGAAAAGGAATGCTTTCTTTTCGGATCCACTCCACCTTAAATATACCTCCTAAACCGGCAGATCCCCAGTCTTGACTTTTTTCACTCCCTATCTCAGAAGACATTCTGGCAAATCCCTGGAGCAAGAATTGAAATGTGAAAGGAAAAACACAGTTAGATTAGATCTATTTGCTTTGGAATTAAGTAATGATTGGACTGGAGACTAAACTTTCAAATTACTTTGAGTGATTCTCACTCTCTCCCAAGAAGCTGGATATTTAAAAAAGTTTACATCTGGAAATTAAAAGTATCTTTCATTTTTTCCTTTTCAAATATGCCTTCTAGAATTTGACCATTGAGAACGCCTCTCAATCACTCATGACTACCGCTAAAAGGCTCTAAACTTTTTACAAAGTTTAAAGTATGTTGTAAAAGCATTTAAGTGTAAGGGATCAAGATGAGTGTTCTACTACAAAACAGTCAGTTATTATTTGCTAGCTGTAGGTATTTCTTACAGAAAATATATTCCTTCATTCTCATTCCCTCTGTTCTACTGACTCTATGTGAAATTTTAACATAGCTGTTCATCAAAGAAAGAAGTCACAGTGTGTTTGGTTTTCTTATTCAAAAAATTGGAAAGAAATTCCAGAAAGACAAGTATACAGATAGGAAATTAGAGAAATTCTAAACCCAAAATTTCTTCTCAGTTCTTTAAGCAGGCCACCCCTACTTGCCTCCTACGAGCCCCTCCCCCCCCAAAAAAAAGAAAAAAAAATTACAAGCGCTCCTAATGCAATCATTCAGGCAAATTTGTGTCAGCTATGACATATATAGGGCACTGCTCTTCTTGGACTCCTGAGTTCCCAGCACACACTACTGCTTTAAGACGCTATATTGGACTTAACATGCCAAGGTTTTGGTAACAGCTTGGAGACTGCAGGGGTGACCTCTGTGAGCAGAGCCCAGCAGCTACCTCATGTCAGAGCAGAGCCAGCTCCAGCTGCTCCAGAAGGGACCTGCTGCTGGCCAGAGCTGAGCCAGGGAGTGATGCTGGGTGGGCCTCTGGGAGAGCAGAGGTAAGAAAGGGGAAAAAATGCTATGGAACAGCAGCTGGGAGAGCAAGGAGTAAAACATCCCTGCAGACCCCATGTGAGTGCAGCAGGAGAGCAGGAGGTGCTGCAGGCAGGCAGCAGCAGTTCCCCTGCGGGCTGTGCAGGGAGAGGCCCCTGGTGGAGCAGGCTGTCCCCCTGCAGCCCATGGGTCCCACATGGAGCAGATCTCCACGCTGCAGCCCCCCCATGGGTGGAGGAGCCCCCGGTGGAGCAGGTGGATGTGGCCTGGAGGAGGCTGTGGCGCCCATGGAGAGCCCCCGGGCCTAAGAACTGACCACAACCTCCATTTGTCATTTGCCTGCTCTGCTTCAGGAGAAGAGACAATAGGATAGATGGGGTTGAAGGGATTGTGCTTTTAGTTCAAGCTGTTCTAGTCTGTTATTAGGAAGCAACAAATTACATGAATCTCCCTTAGGCTGTCTGTTTTGCCTATGATGGTAACTGGCAAATGAGCTCCTATCCTTATGTCAGTCCATGAGCTCTTTTTCCACCATAATTTCTCCTTGTCTTTTTGAGGAGGGGGAATGAGAGAGCAGTATGGCGGAGCTTGTCTGTCTACTGGTGTTAAACCACCACAGTCCTAGATAGCTCAAGACAAACTTAAATGGAAATTAATAGAAGGAATGGAGGTTTAAAAAAAAGAAGTGGAAAGCGAAGACAGACTTGGTGCAAGAGAACAGTAATAGTAATGGAAGTCTCACATTTTCATGAACATTCATTGTATTGTCAAAACTGGAGGGCAAGGCAACATCAACTACTCACACTCCAGATTTCAGCATGTATTTCCTAGCCTGTTTCCTTCTCCAAGAGCCCCAGTACAACAGACCATTTTCGTAACCAACCGGCATGCCAAAAATTTCTTTCCAGTAGCACATCTGCATTTGCCAAATTATCACATGGTATTATCAATACAGATGTATTTTGACTAGGTCATTATGTTTTTACATTTAGCTGACTTATAAGTAGATTTATATAAAAAAGATAAACTTCCTTTACCCATAACAACTGAGTTCACCCTCCTCTACAACAGTAAACATGCAACTTTGTGCCACCAGGTCAGATCTTTAACTTCAAATTGGACAACTTTTGATGACGAATATCTTGCTAAGCTAGAATTTTTAAAGTAAAGCATTATAGTACATTTTACATAGGTCACACTGATCACACCCTCTGACCTAAACATTTGACAAGTCAAGACAAAGCTCTGCAAGTATCATAGTATGACTTCCCCCCCCTCACAGATTTTAGAAAATACTGTTCAAGCAAAACAGCTATTATTCAAGTTAGTCAGAGACATCTATGAGTTTCCTAAATTTAGAAAGCTGCCATTGGATTTTAGCTGCTTAGCCATTTACTAACATTTACAGTGTTAGTTTTGGCATGCAAAGAAAAAGGTAGCAAGCCCTTGCCTTTTTTTTTTGTGTGTGTCTGCTTTTAACAGATTAATGTAGGCCGTAAGCATTCTGACAGATGTTTGAAGGCAATTCACTACTAGCCTTTGAGCAAAAGGTTGAGTTACCTGAAAAGTCTTTTTTATTCTAAGTAAAAGGTCAGAAGTCCTTTTTGAAGCAAAAACCTCTGCACCAAACGTATTCATCTACTAAACCATCAATCAGAGCTAACATTTAGCATTAACTACAGACTCACCTGAAAGTGTCCAGATCCTTGAACAGAAAATATTAAGTAAACCATGCTGCTGTCCCAGAAAGCTCTATTTAGTTTTCGTTCATTGTTTGGCATTGTAGACCATATACCTTTCTGCTGAGAAATATCAAGGTTTTGCAAGTTGCTACTTTTCATTATGAAGTACCTAACTGGCATATTTGATCTTGGTGAAGGAGATTGGGAAGCCTGGAAAAAATAAATTTAAATTAACAAAGTAAGTCAGGTTCTATGGTTTTACTTTTAAAGCATTTTAGTACATGAAGATAAAACTTTCAACTGCATTCCTGCCCTCCATTCCCATATTCTGCTAGAAGAACAGAACTTCTGTGGTGGTTCTGCCTGGGTTGTTTTTTAAATGAATTTCAGGTCTGTTTTTTACATTTTTGAAGCATTTTCCAAAGCAATCACTCATGAGGAAAAGCAATGAAGTATGGCAGAATATGCCTAAATTGTCCAGTGATTAAATAAACTTCTTTGAAGTTTGACACATCTTCAGGTGAAACTAAGCTGCAGTCTAGAAGAATTAACTTTAAGTACACTACTTGTAATTCTGCCTTCAGGAAACACTCTTTTACACTGGCTGAATTTAAAAATTGAAAGACCTAAGACAAATTATTAAATCTTCCAATAAGTCACCGCCTATGGGAACAGCAGGTTTTCTTCTTAGTTATTGGTTTAATATTACTTTGGCTTATTAAGTACACAGGGAGAATTACACCAGTGACTTCAATAAAAATGCATGCTTTGTTAAAATAATTGTCATTAGATAAGTAAGGCAGGTAACACAAAAAAAAAAGAGAATCAGTATCTCAGCATATGCTATTATGAAAACAGAGGTGCGAAAACACAAGAAGCAAATTCAAAAGTGTACTAATTCTTTCAGATCTGTATTATAAACAGTAATTCAGAGTAGAAATGAGAACACCTTATCTGCCTATTATATGTAGTTTTTAAAAAATCATTTTTATTTAGATAGCTTTACTTCAGCTTTTATATTTTGGATAGCTTTTAACTCAGCACTGTACAAAGAAGAACATTTTTTGCTTACTAAACTAGCATAATGAGGATATTTAGTCTAGGTTTTAGGTTCTAAAAGTTAATGTTACACAGCTGTTAAAAAATGAAAATCTAAGTTCTACAATGTTGTTGAAAAGTATCGGGGAATTTATTTTTGAAGTTCTGCTGGTACCAGAGGGGGATAATTTATGAGAACTCTACCTTTCCAGATGTTGTTGAAGAAGGACTAGCACATGGGCTAGGATAGCTACTACTGTCTGTAGACCTCGCTGATGATTGATCTGACCTGTCATCTGATGTTCGTTTGGAGTGCGAAGTGGTTTTTTTGTTGTATTTCTTTGGCTGGAACACTGGAGGCATAGATTTCATTAAAATTCTAAAAAGTAAAGGAAGGTACAGGATGTTTTAAGATACAAGAGTTTGATACAGAAAAATTTACATGTACATATCAGTGTTTTCCATGAATATGCAATTACTGTAATTCCAAACAATATCAAACACTTTAATAATAATTAATATATATATTTATGCATTTGTTTTGCATGCTAGGGTCAAACCTTCTCTTCTGATACTTCTTCCCAGAGAACACAGTTCATGAACGACATTCCTGAATGTCCTCTCAAACAGCATGCATACATACCAAATACTTACCAGTGAAATCAGCTACAGTATACTACAGGAAAGTGCCAGTTCTTCCATCTATACTGCCATTTTTTTCTTCCTTTATGTGACTAGCAGAAATTCAAGTGATGCTTTTACAGATAAAAAAAATATTGCTTATGTTCTCTAGAAGATCTCAATAGCTTACTTTTCAGCATTAGAGGAGTCATCAGGCAATTCAGTTTCTGCCGAGCTATTTCTACTGCTGGTTGACCTCCATGCAGATGCTAAAGGAAGTTCTTCAGAAGACATAGGCCTTGGCCTCTGACCAATTCCTGAAGGCTGCTGCAAACCTGCAGCCTGTTCTTCAGTACTTAAAACAGTTATGATTGCTTTTATTATCGTTTCATCAATTTGAGACCACGGTTTAGAAGGAGCTCGCATACGACGCAGAAATAAGCTATGCCACTTCTGTCTGAGTTGCAACAGCAAACAAGCAACCTGCAATGAATTTCAATTCTGTTAAAGACTAATGAAAGTTAAATCAGACAAGTACATTCAGACTTATTAGTCAGCATCTGGCATTCTAGAACAAGTAGAGTCCAAGCCAAAGGGCAAGACTAAACTGTAGGGGAAGCCGGAGAAAAACAAACATTTAAAGAAAGCTGCTAAGTGCTTTAAGGTCATTATTAGAACCTTTTATTTCAACTAGCTCTGCACCAAATTCAAGTTATTATACAGTAAACTTACAGGACTTATTTTTCACTTTAAGTCATGAAATGCTTTATGCCTTTTCTCTCCACCCAGTCTGAATGTATGCATGCTTCATATAAGAGGGAGAAGAGCTTAGTTCTAGGGGACATCACTTTCTTATGCAAACTTTAGCTCAAAGGAGGTTAACTGAGCTTAGAAGACTCTAATCCAACTTCCATGTTATCAAAGTTTTGAACATCTCTACAAGAGACAGCATTATTGTTGGATCTGATTACTCAGTGTTTCATAAACAACTCTGCTTCCTAAAACAGCCAGAACTTCTCTACACATTACTTACCTCAGAGTCCAGTTTGAGATGAAGCCATTCATCTAGCTTCAGTAACGCTGAATTAGAATTTGCTTCATCCTCCAGCTCACTATCACTGTTCTCATTGGATACCCCATTCCCTGGATTAAATATATGTATATAGGAATGTTAATGTACCTTATATATTTTCTACTTACAAAAAATACTCACTATTGTATTACCTGAAATAAACCTACCTTCCTTCTAAGTTTTACTCCACTTGATACTATTTCACCTACTTTTCAAAGAAACATTTTAAGATCACTCATTTCATGCAAATACATCGCCGTAACAAGTCTGTTGGGCTACTTTTGTTTCAGTAGCAGAACTCCAGCATCCAGACCTGCTGAGGGTCCTGCTATATAAGCAGCTGTATTGACATAATTTGACTCAACCCACATAATGATTCGTTGATGTTGATAATGGTTACCACACAAACCTTTGCTGGAAGCTGTTTGCAAAACTGCACATCACTCTATGCATTACTTTCTAGTGAAACAGCAGATTAAAGACCCAAATAAAAAAAATAGTTATATAGATATTACGAATTATTATTATTCCTTGGGGAAAAACATTGCAGTTCAATCAGGATAAATATCTTTTTTTAAATAAAAAAAAAAAAAAACAGGTAACAGTTAAAGAGCAAGACAAGAAAACTTCTAACAAACTCTTATTTTGATTCAAACTAGTATTTATAGAGAACAGACAGCAGGACAGATTATTTCTGCTTCTATCCCTACAGCATTCCACTTAAATTTAAAAAAAAAAAAATAATGAAACTTCTTTGTATTCCCAATTACTTCTAGCTACTAGGATAGCCAATTGTTTTTAAAAGTTATCAGTAGAATAAAATTGATAATGTTTAAAATGCATGTTTCAGCTAGAAGCCATATATATTTTGCCATACCAATAGTTTCTAAATTGTTTGAGTTTGAATAATCTGGTTTACACTGTCAGAGAAAGTGATCTGTAGGAGAAAAAACGTATATACTATACTTTTCAGTACTAATACTGCCATTACACATTTCATAATATTAGTTGCATTTTTTATTTCATTACTAACTATAATTTGTGATTCTTCAGAACTATGTGAGTATAATTTATGGATATGAACCATTAATATTCATATACATTAATTTAAGTGATGTAATATTGGTTGCATCTTCCTTGGGGAGAAAATATAAAAGTTGCTACTGGTTGCTCTAGAAATATTACGTAAAAAGTTCTAAGTTATTCTGAAAATTTGACACCTATCTTCAAACTAAGTACTAGCACATCAAAGCACCCTCTGTGGAAATTACAGCCTTTCCCAACACCTCATACAATTTTGTTCCAGTCAAAAAATGCTTAACATCACCTTAAGGATAAGCCTCGTGTTGGTCCTGCCTTCAGAGTGACCAGACTTCTACGATTGGCCTTGCCACCTAGACTTTAAGTACTGTAGGGGGAGCTTGAGGAGCAAATAGCAAAGGAACTGCTAGCAACTCCTACAAATCTATGTTGAAGTACTACAGATGTAGTTCAGAGCAGCTTTCAATCACTTTTAAAGCTTGTTATACAACTTGATTTAGGGGAAAAGTAGGATATACTAAATGAGAATCTCTGTTTGGCTGTGTCCATTATCCTAGTGTTTACAGAGAGGTTAATTCCATACTATACCAGGTCTACAGTCACCCAGTTACTGTCGTAAAAACACCTATCCTGATTAGGATAGTTCATGCCTCAAGGAGACAGTAGTCATTCTGACCTACCCTCAGTGTTTCTTCTAAATTTATTTCAGAGATTTTTTGGCAGATTCTCAAGTTATATTCTACAGAATCTACCCTTCTTTTTAATTTCAAGAACTGCAAAACTGAAAGTAGTTTAGAATTAATTATAAATTCTGCTATTACAAATTAGTTAAAACAGAATTATAATCTTATTCATCAAGTTGTAAGTCAGAAGGGATTTCCTCAACTTTAAAATAAGGTCATTTCAGTCCAGACAACATTCAGTGGTATAGCCTTTTCTCCCTCATTTAAGTTCTCTAATATTTGAAGGCTTGTGACAATCTTCTATAAATCTAGTTCTCTACTTCTCCTAACACAATAAGATGCTGAAGTGCTCTTAGATTAGTATAAAATACAAGTACTTAATCAAATACTTTCTGGGACTTCAACAATTCCTTTGCTCACAACCCCTTTTTCTGGTTAACACCTTTTTCTGGTTCTGTCCTGTAAGGACACAGGTATTTTGTATGGTATGTTTTCACAAACAGATAAAACAGTAAGAGGAGAAGGGAACCTCTGTTATTCTTCAATTGCCTTATGCCAGGGAAGCCTGAAACTTCTGCCTTAATGCACAGACAGTATCCAAATCACCCAGCTATGGCTCAACATTATAAACATGGGGAAAAAGAAAACAATACTTGATAAAGTAATTTTTCAGGAATGATGGCTGTTGATGGAACGTAGGTATAACATGGAACTGGAGTTTTCCTAGCATGATCAATTAACAGCTGCTAAAAAAAACAACTCTTTACAGAGAATAGCTCTTACTGCAGATTAAGAATGTAGATCACAATCTCTGCAACAAATTTCATAATCCTTATGTATAGCAGAATATTAGAATACAAGGTAGGGATGGTGATCATTTCTGACAGTACAATGAAGAATGAAGTTCCTTATCTTCTATTTTTTCATTACTTATTATACCAACAGTAAAAAGTTGCATTTAATGAAATCAAAATGTAGCACTTCATAAACGTTTGTTTTGTTTTTGTTTTTTTTTAGAAGAAGAAGAAGAACATTAAGCTAGAACATTTCTTGTGCATAACTAAGCCATTATTTACAGAGCCAGTAAGCTATTCTGGAACAGCTATAGGAACCACAGCTCTGTAGCTTAAAGAATTAGCCAATACATGTACTAAATACCCTTGTGAAATGAGCCTTCCATATCACATTCTAATATGTATTAAATTGAAACATTACAAATCTGAAATCCGATATACCTCGAAGAGATGAAGGCTCCTGCAAAGCGTTACGTGGTAACCTAGCTGGTCCACAGAAGAGTGCCACAGTGACAGACGTTACAACTGAACAACATCTGATATTTGCTATCCTGTGAGCTCTTGTCATTTCATCATATATAAGCCAGTCTGTGGGGAGTGCCTGAACAGCTGCAGCTTGCCCATTCGCTGGTGGAATCTGCACAGAAGCAATCAAGACTAGGCTGTTTTACCCTCTGTTTGTAATTGAATTAAGTTTTAACATTTCTCATTTGATAGATATATATATATGTAAAAATACAAACAGATATACACACACACGAAATTCAATTTTACTTAGAAAGAACATCCACCTTTAAAGCCAAATATTTTGCTTCAAGCATCTAAAAACTCAAGTTTCAGAGCAGAACTGCTTACTACTATGAGCAGAGATCACTGTCTTTTACACGAGTTCATAACTAGGGCTTTAGTCTTTTTTTTTCATATTGTCTTGTTCCACCTAGAAGGATTATTCCTTCTGAATTAATTTTGGATGAAATATTGTAAAACTGAACCAACTCTAATTCTTTGTTTCATCAACAAGCAGGAAAAATATTTCCTAAAATTCTAGTGTCTACTAACTGGCACACGCATGCTACTTTTAAAAGTACAGCTATGAAAGGACATTTCTAAAACTTTCATAAATTTGATAGAATATCTTTGAATCTGTACTTGACAAAAGAGTATAAGGGATTTTACCTTTTTATACTGAGTCTGGTTAAGAACAGAGGTAGGATGAAAACGCACTTTCTTCTCTTTTGGTCCTGTCAAAACCAGGTTTCCCCTGTCCACATGTACTAGATTGGGATACATCCCAGCCACCAATGCAGCTTTAACTACAGCCCAGTTTTCAGAGTTAGTGTTAACATCTCTGATATCAGCTCCTCCTCGGGCTCTGACAAAACCTGAACGAGGAAGAAGACAGATGTAATACACACATTCATAGTTTTGTTTCTCACTGCATTTTTCTTGCTGCATTTTTCACACTGCCAAACTTAACAGCACCAAGCAGAAACTATTCGACCAAAATCCTTCTTGATAAGGTGCTTTGTACTAACTCAAAAAGCAATTAGTTCTTAAAGCACAGAGACATCTAATACAGAAATAAATTAACATAACATACAAATTCAAGAAAACATAGAATCATAGAATCATAGAATATCCTGAGTTGGAAGGGACCCTTAAGGATCATCAAGTCCAACTCTCGACACCGCACAGGTCTACCCAAAAGTTCAGACCATGTGCCTAAGTTCACAGTCCAATCTCTTCTTAAATTCAGACAGGCTCGGTGCAGTGACCACTTCCCTGGGGAGCCTGTTCCAGTGTGCAACCACCCTCTCTGTGAAGAACCCCCTCCTGACGTCCAGCCTAAATTTCCCCTGCCTCAGCTTAACCCCGTTCCCGCGGGTCCTGTCACTAGTGTTAATGGAGAAAAGGTCTCCTGCCTCTTGACAACCCCTTACGAGGAAGTTGTAGACTGCGATGAGGTCTCCCCTCAGCCTCCTCTTCTCCAGGCTGAACAGGCCCAGTGACCTCAGCCGTTCCTCGTACGTCTTCTCCTCAAGGCCTTTCACCATCTTCGTAGCCCTCCTCTGGACACTCTCCAACAGTTTCATGTCCTTTTTATACTGTGGTGCCCAGAACTGCACACAGTACTCAAGGTGAGGCCGCACCAGCGCAGCGCAACGCAACATCTCTCATATGAAAGTCATATTTCATGTGAAAGCCAGCATAATGCAGAACTACAAGAGTACTTTCAGTAAGATTAGCATCTGCTTCTGTTTTTCAGCAACACCTCCTCTCTCTGGTATCTCCACCATGACCAGAATGGATGTATACTGGTCTGTTTCAAATTAGCAAAGGACACCTGTGAATGTTATTCTTGTTATAATCCATATGCATTTACTCTATTTTGGAGTCAGAGGCTGCATTAAAAAAAATTCTGAGCTACTCACCTGAAGCTCTAAGCTGACCAAGCAATTGTGTTCTCATTCCTATGATGATTTCCATGGTGGCCTGAGAAAGAAAGTTCTTTTCACAGAAGGTTCTCTCCCAGCCATCACTTCGTGCCTTCTGCCATGCCTGTAAAGAGTATTTTTACATTTGCCTTTAGATTTGGTTAGCTAAAAACAACAAAAAAAATTACTTTTCAAGTACATTTACATAGAAAAACAAAGACAAAACAATTCTCAAACTGAAATGCATCAAATCAGATTTTTTTTTCTAGTTAATGTAAAGAGAATTTAGTAGGTAAGTTAATTTAGATAATTGGGTATCTCCAAGTTATTTTATATCCTGTTACAATAACAGGAAGTCTCATTTTGTTAGAACCATTAGAATTTAGACAGATTAAAAATATAAATTAAAAAGCTGAAAATGTTTCCTCACGAAGTTATTAGTGAGTTTAACAATCAGGACAGCCACTAGGCAAAAAAAAAAAATTAAGAAGTTTATTATCTAACTACTTACTCACAATCTATCACTCTACATTCAACTTTATAGGCACATTATTTACTTCAGTACATGATCTATGGTGATTAGTGTTCTTTCTGAAGAAGAAATAATACCTGGAAAGCCCTGAGAAGTGCCATATGGTCACTAAACGTTCCTGCAGTTAAACGTTTTCTGCACAGCAAGGCTGCACGCTTCTGAGAGGCCAGTGTAGGTAGGACAAAAGGGTCTCGATATGCAAGAGTACAAGCAATAGTAAGAATGGGATCCAGGCACTTCAAAACAACAGCACACAGCACCATTTTACCAAGGTGTGGCTCTACTGGTAATTCAGCAAGATGATAACCAAGTTCAGTGAGGTCTTCCCAAGGATCCATAGCATCTATTGTCTGTTTGAAGAGAAAAAAACAGAGGGTGAAAGGGGAAGCAGACAAAATTAATTTCCAATAAAAGCAGAAAGAAGGTGCATACAGGACATTAACTAGACTTGTTACAAATACTAAGAATACAAGTCAAACTCCGTGTGAAGTTTGAGATGAATTTAAGCATTCTTTTCCTTCAATATTAAAACATCCATCCACACATACAAAAACAGAAACAAAACCACAGTAAACATGAAACTCAGTAAGATATACTGCTACACCACAAACATAGAAACAAACACAATTCCATCTAAATCTATACTTCTGCTGACCTTAAGCATTTGCACAGCATTTCTCACAATTAAAGCCGGTGGAGGATCAGGAGCTTTCATAAGGAAGTCAACAATTGGACAATTAATTGGAGCCAGCAGTTTTGTGTGTAAACAAAGCTCCTACAAGTTAGAAACATAAAAAAAGAAAATTTAGATTGTATGAAACCAACTCTTGTAATTGGTAGTATAGTTTGATAATACGTGTTTTAAAGTTATAAATTAAAACTGAACAAGCACCTGAAGTGGCATTCGTAGAAGTTCTGGAGTCTGAAATTCCAACATATTCTGAAATCTGAGCCTGCTGAAGAGACGGAAGCAGACTCCAGGCCGACAGCGCCCAGCCCTTGAAAATAAAATATGGGAAGTTGTTAATAATTACATCTTTAAAAAAAAATAAATCACAAAAATCACACACATCCATAAACAACACAAACTTAGAACAGGAATTGTCTGTAGAAGCAGTTCTAATAAAAAGATAATTCTGTTAATCCTAATTCTCACATATAAAGTGAGAGTCTTTCAGAAAGTAGACTGTTTTTGAGTATGGAAATTTGTTAATATAATTTTATGCCAACATTGAAAGACTTGGGGAGACAAAAACAAGGCCTAAACAAAGTGATGAGTGTTGGTTTTTGTTGTTGTTTGTGGTTTTGTTGTTGTTGTGGTTTTGTTTTGTTTTTATACTAATCTAAGATCAATCCAAATATTACTGTTTTAGCTATAAAGAATATAAGTGGCAAACTTCATTTCTTCTTCTCTTAAACCTCCTTACAACCCCCAAGAGCTGGAAGTTTTTCCAGGAGTAAAAGGTAGAACCAAGACCAAACTACTTAAAAATGAGGGGACAAAGAAAGCAAATTCTTACATGCACACTAAGATTCCTGAAAGCTAATGCCAATATTATAGCAGCAAACACTGGTATTTGTTGCTACACTTAGCCGTCACCCACTGTCGACAAGAATGACAGTCCTGTAAAGTCAGAAATAGTTTGGAAAAAGTAAGTAAGAAATCACTGTTCAATGTCTCTTCTAACATAGGGATGAAGGGGCATCAAGCAAAAACTGGTAGGCAGCCCTTTGCCCAGAGATAATATAGGTAAGTTGTGAAATACCTAACAGGATACAGTGGGTGCTGGTAGTGAACAGTTTCATGGGGGGAAAAAAAAAAAAAAAAATCAAAAAACAAGCCTATTGTAAGTTCTGGGAAATTCCTAAGTCACATTTTTCTAGGACTTGGGGAAGTTACTCCAAGGAACTACATGCTGACCGTTACTTTTCTTCAGAGACTTACTGGCCATAGTCAAACTTTATACTGGACTAACCTAGTAATGTTACCCAGTGTGGCTCCCCTTCAATTGTGTACTTTATCCTTACCATACAGGATGGTGGATGTTTGCACAGTAAAAACCAGCATGAAACATTTATTACCTGCCTTTTCTCTGGATGGCACTAGCTTTTGAAATCCACACAGTTTTTAGCATTGTAACACAACTCAGTGCATCAAAAGATTTCTACAAAAGAAAAGGAAAATAAAATAGAGATTTAACAGAGTACATAAAATAAAAATTATTAATGATTTCAATCATCAATAGAAGATCTGTAAAAAATAATATTAAGTACCAACATTTTTGGCACAAAGTCATGTTCTAAAGGACTTACTCAGAAGTGAGGTTATGCTACCTTGTTTGCAGTATCTTTGCACTACACAGTTTTCTAAGTCAGAAGTTTTCTACTCAATGGTGTTAATCAATAAGTGCTATGAGTTGTGTTTTGCAGTATCACAAAGCAAAAATATGTTATTATACGCAATAAAGTTTTACTCTTGGAAATGATGTCCCACTTTCCCTGCATTTGGTGCAAAAATACAAAACAACGGTAGTACCATCAGAACTTGATAAATTTGGTGTGTATATCTCCCATGAAATTACTCTAAGTTCTCATGTTTCTCACAGAAGTAATTAGTATAGGGGGCATTCAACATATCAAAAAACTGTCTGAAAACTTTGCACTAGATTAGAACTGGCCTAGACAGAATAACATGACAGAGGGAACTCCCAGTGTTGTTTAACTCTCAGGAAGATGGGGTTCTAAGCTGATAGACTGAAAATCAAACAGAAGCGCTAAGTTTTTTTCACATACAGTAGCCTGCAGTAACTTTTCCAGCGTTTTTAATCATTTGTTTACAGTACTTGTCATAAAGAAAAAGGATGCCAGAACTTCACAATGAGTTTTGTTACTTGACATATGCTAGCTCTCAAAAATTAATTTCTCCAAAATTTATGGTATATTAGTATTTTTAAATAATCTTAAAAATTTTACTTCCCAAAGAAAGTTTAAGTCAATCATACCTCTTTCATCTTGCCCGAGTCAATAACAAATACAACATCATTAACTGTGATGCTGGTTTCTGCAATATTAGTAGAAAGAATCTGCAAGTAAGAAAAAGACTATAGTAACTGTAAAAGACTACGTAGATCAATATAATATGTGAAGAAGTCATCTGATACTTGCTATTTTGCGAATACCAGAAGGTGGACTTCTAAGCACTTTCTTCTGATCCAAAGTCTGCATATTTGAATGAAGCATGAAAACTTGATATCTAATAAATGACAAGGAGTACTTTTTAAGGATCTTTAAAAGAAACAATAAAAATCTCAATAGAACCATTGAAATAAAACATTTTACCTGTGAGCATTGTCAGCAAATCTCTTGTCATCAAAAAGAATACGGTCCCTCAAGCTAACTATCTCATCATAGCCAGGAAGAAATATTAGAATTGCTCCTACAAAAAGAGTTGATTTATAGAGTTAAAGAACAAATTCACTTCAAATATATGAAAATACACTTCAGTAACATACATACAACTACCCAGAAGGTTTTTGGTATTACTGAAAAAAAAGAGCACAAATAATCAGAAGCTGAATCCACAGCAGTTATATAGGACTGTGTATATATACTTACCACTATCTGAAGTGTGACAGATGTTATAAAGTATGTGCATGATCAGGTCCAGATCCACCTTTTCATCATCAAAACTGTGATGATAAGCTTTCAACAATTCTCTGTCCTCTGCTCCAAGGTCATTACCACTTGACTGAACAAGGGAACTTTCATCCAGATTTCCAAATTCTACTGATGCACTAAAACATACAAGTATAGGCCAGGGTCAAGGTTGTTTACTTCAAGTTTGCATTCAGCCATCAATTCAAATTTAGATCCAGACTAAGATGACTACCTGTGTCCAATGTTTAAAGTGCAGAAGAACAGCATGTCCACAATACTATCACTGTTGACTGACTTACGTGCTAACCCTGCAGAGCATGCAATTCTCATTTTTAGCATTAGAGTTACTGTACTTCGTTGAAACATGACCCAAAACAACTGGAGGTTACATAGTTTGTTTTATGTGCTAAAGGGAAAACATTTAGAAGAACATGTCTTCCAAAAACTTCCCTACCATGAAATTTAGGTAGTAAGGACACTAAGAAACTACACAGACAAATTATAACAACACAGGTCTACAGAACTGTAACTATTTCCTGTGAGTTAAACATCAAACAGTTTTTAATGTACTGGCCTACATGTTACCTGCATACAATGTTTCTTTAAACATGGGTATATCATGTATCAACAATGCACAGAAAAAGAAAGGATGCCGTTTGCACCATTTTCATTTAAGATGCTTATTTTGAAAGCATAGTATAGCATCAATACCTCCTCCATATTTATGTAACTTACTATAATCACATCAAGCCTAGATACTGACATTCCTGTTGTGTTACAACATGACAGTAAAGGCTAATGATATAAGAAAGTTCCTATACCACTAGAACTATATTTATCCCAGGAGTTGTGCAAACATAATCACTAAAAAAAGTTTCTGTTCAGCATCATAAGCAACATATTTTCAGAATGCTTCTACTCTCAAACAAATCCCTCTAGGCCAAATTCTAGAGTACCCGAAACTGTTCTGATTAAAATGTGGCAAAACATAAACAAACATCCATATACCAAGTTAAACAACTGTTTTTGCAAAGTAGTTATAGCTTACCTGTAGGATTCCAACAGGTCAACAACCTCCGTCTGCCCAAAGTGCTTAGCCCAGTCCAGAGCCATCCTTAAAGAGTTGCATAATGGTCTTTATTATTTTCTCTTCACAAGATACATATGAGTAGCACCTTAAGTGAGAAGACAACTGACATGCTGCACTGCACTGTTCTATCATTTCTGCATTACCACTTAAGCAGTGTCATTACTGCTGGATTAGCAACTTGTAAAAACACGTATAATAAATAGTTTCACAATTTGTATATAGCTGCAATTCTTTACCAAGTAAAAATGGTATCTCTACACAGAAGTACCTGCAAAGGGAAAGGAGTGGGAAGAATGGTTTGTGTTTTTTAAAGGAGTGTCACAATGTGCACAGCTAAACTAAGCCTTTTTATAGCAACCTTTTACCTGGTCCTTTAAATAATCCTGAGAAGTCACACCCCAAGTGTTTTTCTCCATAATGCGTAAAACTACTGGGTTCTGATCCCTTGTGGAAGTCATCCTCCTCACAATGCAGTTCATTCTGTTTTCCTTTTAAACTGCATTCCTTCCCAAATTCTTCAAAGATCAGCCATCTGGAATCCCTATTCTTATCCTTCTACACTACAGTGATTCATAGTAGTTCCCAGCTACTCAAAGATAGATTTATAGCCACCAAAATCTAATTTTTTATTTATTTATTTTAAGAGATTAACAGGGATTTTCCTACCCAACAGAACATACTTGCAGCTGTAACACTGCAAAGATCTTTGCACCTGCAGGAGAATTTTTTTTTTTTAATCCAGTATAGTTAACTCTCTTATAATTTGAACCACCAAACATTTGGGGTCTAATTCAATCAACCAAGTGAGGAAATATTCCTAACTTTTCCTAGCAGTAGGTCAAATCAGGTTCATTGAAATCAGGAGTATAGTACATCCTGTATTCAAGGCCATTTGATTGACAATTTAATTTAGAATTTACAGAAAAAAACGTAATAGAACAGAAATTAGAAATTGTTTAGACTGTCAAAACTCATTACCACTTATGTTATTATACCACAATATTCTGATAAATTAGTAAATTAAGAGTTCTGTTATGTTTTCTAAGTTTTACCATTTTTATATTGAGATACAAGTTGATGTTTTTTTTTTTTCAGTTTATCTGTTTGTTTTTACCAGCCATTGGATGATTTGCAGTGGATACTTGCTCCCATGCTGATCAGTTGTTCTACTTGACTCAGGAAGCCTCTCCCTGCTGCAATCATTAGTGCAGTTGCACTGGTTTCACTGTGCCTATAATCAACTGAGAAGTAAAAAATTAGCAAAAAATTACACATTTTTTCTTCTAAGCAAAATATGAATATGACTTTCAAAACCCAGCCCAACAAGAGTTTATTTATTCACTTCATCCTATCAGTCAATTCATGTAAATTTAGAATGTTTCTAAAACAATAATAACATATATATCAATACTTCAAAATGAGCATGATAACAAATAAGTGCACAACTGATTAACTCTGCTAGACACATTCATTTTTTTTGAATAAGCATCAGTATTCAAAAATAACATTTGAGAATTGAGATAACAAAATCACAGAAAATCAAGTCATTTCATGGTTGTTTTTTTCTTGTGAAACAAAATAATCAGAAGCAACTTACCACTAACGTTTTCAGTTAAAATGAAATGGAACACCTGAGCAAAGGAATCAATATCCTTATGCAACCAGATGTCAGAAAGACAAGAATCCATTTCCTTTATTAGCCATGGTTCAAGACAATTTGCATCTTTTTCAGTCTGAAAAAAAAGAAAAAAAAAAAACAGAATTAAAATGATGAATCCCTTTAAAAAGTTCTTTTGTCTTTATACTCACATATGAATTACTAAGTATTCTGTCATTATTTTTTTTGAGAATCAACAAGAAATATAGTATTCAGTGATCAGTAGAAGTATTTGAAGTATCATATGCAAGTACTGAAAACACTATCACTCTATTTACTCTATCTAAAAAAATATATAAAATCATCATAATGGAAAAGCATACTTTGGCTATCTTCTAGAATAGCTCATCCTAATAAAAAGAAAAAACAAGTAACAATGTCCTTCTAGAATCTCTTCATGAATAATATCACAGAATGGTTTGGGTTGGAAGGGACCTTAAAGACCATCCAGTTCCAGTCCCTCTAACTCTCAGTAGACAAGGCTCCCCAAAGCCCCACCATCCAGCCTGGCCTTAAATACCTCCAGGGATGGGGCAGCCACAGCTTCTCTGGGCAACCTGTGCCAGGGCCTCACCACCCTCAGACTGAGGCATTTCCTTCCTGCTAACATCCAATCTATGTCTACTCTCTTTTAGTTTAAAGCTGTGACCACTTGTCCCGCCACTACACTTCCTGACAGAGAGCCCCTTCCCAGCTTTCCTGTAGGCCCCCTTTAGGTACTGGAAGGCCACTAGAAGGAACCCCTTGAGCCTTCACTAAGATAAAGAACCCCAACTACACCACCCTGTTTTCATGAGAGGTGCTCTAGTCCTTGGATCATCCTCATGGCCCTGTCTGGATGTCCTGGTTTCAGTTAGCACAGAATTAATTTTCTTCCTAGTAGCTGGTGGAATGCTGTGTTTTGGCTTAGAATGAGAAGAGTGCTGATAACACCCCGATGCTTTAATTGTTGCAGAGCAGTGCTTATACTAAGCCAAGGACATCTCAGCCTTTGCTCTGTCCTGCCAACGGGCAGGCTGGGGGGTGCAGTAAGAGCTGGGAGGGGACAGACCCAGGACAGGTGACCCAAACTAGCCAAAGGGGTATTCCATACCATCTGACGTCATGCTAAACAATATATAGGGGTGGCTAGCCGGGGGGAGGGGGCCGGACTGCTCGGGGTTAGGCTGGGCATCGGTCAGCGGGTGGTGAGCAATTGCATTGTGCATCACTTGTTTGTACATACTATTATTACTTTCGTATTATCACCATTGTATCATCATTATTATTATTGTTATTATTATTTTTGTTATTTTTTTTTTTTCTTTTCCTGTCTTATTAAACTGTCTTTATCTCAACTCACGGGCTTCACTTTCCATTTCTCTCCCCCGTCCCAGAGAGGGAGGGGGGAGGGTGAGCGAACGGCTGCGTGGTGTTTAGCTGCCGGTCGGGTTAAACCACGACACTGGACCTCTCTAATACATCCATTTCCCTCTGGGTGCCCCAGAGCTGAGCACAGTGCTCCAGGTGGGGTTTCACAAGAGCAGAGCAGAGAGGCAGAATCACCTCCCTTGCCCTGCTGGCCATGCTGCTTTTGATGCACCCCAGGGGTATGGTGGCTTCTTGGGCTGCAAGTGCACATTGCCAGCTCACGTTGAGCTTCTCATCCACCAGCATCCCCAGGTTCTTCTCCTCAGGGCTGTTCTCAACCCATTCTCTGCCCAGCCTTGGGAATTGCCCCAACTCAGATGCAGGACCTTGCACTTGGTCTTGTTGAACTTCGTGAGGTTCACACAGGCCCTCGCAAGCCTGTCCAGATCCCACTGAACAGCATCCCTTCCCTCCAATGTTAACTGCACCACACAACATAGTGTCATCAGCAAACTTGCATTCAATCCCACTGTCCATGTCACCAACAAAGATATTAAATAATACTTGTTCTTAATTCACTGACAGGTCCATACATCAGATCCATGTCTCTCCATTTCAGAGACAAGGATGTCATGTGGGACAGTCTCCAATGCTTTGCACAAACCCAGGCAGATGACATCACATACTCCTCCCCTTATTCACTAAATGTTTCAACCTCCTTGAAGGACACCAGATTTACCAGGCAACGTCTGCCCTTAGGGAAGCCATTCTGGCTGTAACCAATCGCATCTGTTTTCCATGTCCCATAACATAGTTTCCAGTAGGATCTGCTCCATGATCTTGCCAGGTACAGCAGTGAGACTGACAGGCCTGCAGCTTCCCAGGCCTTCCTTCTTTCCCTTTTAAAAAGTGAGAGTTATGTTTCCCCTTTTCAAGTTACCGGAAACTCTACCAGACTGCCATGACTTTTCAAAGAGTAATGTCTTAGCGATTTCATCTCCCAGTTTCCTCATGACCCTTGTATGCCACATATCAGATCCCATGGACTTGAGCACACTCAGGTTCCTTAGGTGGTTTCAGACACAATCTTCTCCTACAATGAATGGTACTTGATTCTCCCACTACCTTTATAAACCAGTTTTTAAATGGATAACTATACTACAAATTTAAAACATCTCTTCCAGCAAATGGAAAAACTTACCAGTTGATTAAATACTGTGTCACCCCCATCATCCATCAGATTATACTCTTCAGATAGATTTGGAACAGATCTTTGTCTCTGAGATTCTGGCTTGCTACTATCTTCTTGAGCAGAATACCACTCAGTAAGAGTGCTTTGCTGTTTTACTTCTAGAAGGTATAAGATATTTCCAAAAGAGGTTTTACAATCATTTTAATCATCCATGGGTTTTGGTTATAAAATATAGTTACATCAAGTCATAAAGTTTTACCTACTGCATTCTCTTTTATTCAGTCGAGAATGCTGGTACCAGTTCAATATAAGTTCTGTGATTAAGGGCACCCAAAGTGTACTATTTTAAATGTCTGCTCTAAGAATAAGGTAAAAAAAAAAATCATTTGGGTGTTACGGGTAAGCCATCAGTATTCCAACTCAACTGCATTCAACAGAGTTTCAACGGAGTTCTCTATCTACACAATTATGTCCAATTTTTCTTCAGAACAGAAAAAATAGAGAAAAGTGAAATATCTCCTACATGTAACAACTACTTTTTGCATGCAAAAAGAAAAAATAGTAAAGGATACTCTTCTAAGTGAACTTTGCTATCCATTGGGATTGAAGCTGAGCAACACAAAGTTCAGATTGTTTGTTGCAGATTCATTTTTTGTTTTGTTTTTTTCTAGACACTGGAATCATTACTTTAAGTTGTTAGGAAAACTTTTCTCAAAAAATATATCTACTTAATATAATTGTCTTAAAATTCGTTAAGTTCAAGTAAGATAATGTCTCTGGGTTAATATTTATTAAGTATACCCATGCATGAAGAAAGCAGTGAAAATATAAACCATTTCTCTGGAAGATATAATGGCAGTCATTAAAAAGTGCAGGACTTTTTAAATTTGTACCCCAAAAAATCAACATACTGTCTTTTGCTTCTGTATTCAACATGCAATTCTGTATCATAATATTTAGGAAAAATAAAACATCTAAAAACTGAAAGCCAGAAGTATACAACTATTGAAAGGAAGTTAGAGGGTTTTTTTAATCAGTAACAAACATTAGGAGGTTAAAGATAGTAACTGTTATCTAATCCTGCCTTACTTAACATCCCAGCTTTGGAACTTTAACACATCAGATCATCCTATTTAATAGTTGAAACACTCAATTAGCCTCATTGCCCACTCTCACAATTAAGATGTATACCAACCTCGCTGTTTCTCCTTTTTGTACTTTGACATCTCTTTGTTTGTATATCCAGTGCTTCGTAAAATGTCCTCTAAAAACATCTCTTTAACTTCAAAAGGCCTTCCTTGTACTGAAAATACAGATAATTCATAAAGTATTAAGTACTTTCTAGTTTCATCGACAATCTTAATCAAACAAGTGTTTTTGTAAACATTAAAAGTCAATTAAAAATTATAAGGTCCTGGTTTAAGGAATTATTACTTTTCTTGACAAATTCTGTAAGACTATCTTCACCAAGAGTTTGCTTTCTTAAGATTACTGAGCCACAAAACAAGATTTAAAATGGGAATGTCAGCTGGGTACATTGTTTTTCATTAACCTCTTTGATGCTATCAAAGCATTGAGATATATGCATTTGACAGCTTATTCATTGCAATTTTATCAAATCGAGAAAAAGAAAATAACCTTTTTCCATCTAGTGTTGAAGAATTCACTGTGTAAGACTGCCACCTGAATTACAGACATAGCAGTAATGTAACTTTAGCGCAAGATCCCACAAGAAGATTGTCATTTTGTATTGAAATTTTTTTTCCCCCCAAGAAATGTGAGATGTACTTCTTCCCTCAATTTCTTTAATCACTTCAGCCTTTTTTTTGCTGAGTAAGTTGTAACAAGTGAGATATTCCAAACGGTCTTCATCTCCTAATAATCTACCCTGATTTCTTTTTCAATATCACTATGTTCTAGACCGTTCTAACAGACATGAAAGGATACTTTTTCAAAGGAAAAAATTCTCTAGATTTTAATTTCTGGTCCCTTAGCAGACATCTGCCATAGTCAAGTTTCAGTTACCCAAAACTTCTCTCTTCTTCAGAAAGAACCAGCTTGAACGTATCTTTAAAAGCTGTCAGGGAGAAGGCTTCTAACACTGATCACAAACTGTGTGGCTGTGGGTTCCTGTTGTATGCAAAGTGCTGGTAGCCGTGGTCAGGGTTTTACAGTCTACATCACTGAAGGAGGATCAAATCTTTTTTTTTTTTTTTTTTTTTTTTTAAAGACCTTAACAGATACATTATCTAAACAACTGCCTTCTTCTTTTAAATTCTCAAAAATGCAAAAAGCTAAGAAAAGCTAAGAATCTTAAATTGTGATTAGCCTGTGTAGACTAGTAGTATGTAGTCAAAGTATAACCACTGAGGTAAACGAAAGAGAGGTATCTGTTTTCTGCATAAATATATTGATATAAATTAACAGGATGCTGCAAGAAGAGTAAACTGGAAAACCACACAACATAATTGAGGTTTCTTCCGAAAAACATTTTGATGATAGTGAAATCATGTTTAATTTCTAGATTCCCGCCTCCAGGAAGTTGCACCCTGGAAGTCAGTACATTAAGAACTTCTCCTTTGCTTCAACTGAACATTACAACAGGGCACTCCTGCACTTACCATACCTCCTGTGATAAAATACTTCATTCTGAAATGGCTGCAAAAAGTTTTTAAAAATGGCAAAACAAAATAAAAGGACAAACATTATTCTAACTTTCACTCAGTGTTCATGTTCCCTTGCTCAGAATGCTCTGCTATGGTTTATTAAGAACTATAAATTCTAGGCAGGTATACTCAAGTTTCAGTTTACAAAAATACTTACTGTGTATTACGGGGCAACTTCCAAAATACCTAATAAAGAGATTCGCATCTAGAGCAGCACTAGAAATGATTAGTTTTAAATTACTCTGTTTCTGCAATACATCTCTCAGTTTTATTAACAAGAAGTCACTGAATCTATCCCTCTCATGTACTTCATCCTAAAACAAAAGAAAAAGAAACCAACAGATAAACACCACAGATCTAAGATTATAACCTTTCACAAATATGAACTTCTTGAATGAAAATATATAATTCATTTATACATTAATGATACATTAAAATGTAGTATTCTAAATAGTTTATCTAAGGATTTTTTTTACAAAGTATCCAGAAGTCGAAAACTTTTCCAAAGTTTCACAACAGTATCAGAACAGATTGTGCTGTATAACGTATAAGCCACAGACAGCTTGACTTCAGAAGCTGAAGTGAACTTCTGAAACTCTTATATTTTAATGAATCTCATCTCCAAGATCCTGACAAGAACCACTGTTCCTACGTCTTATTTTAATACACTCTCACTTCAGAATTTATGAGCATTTGAAGAAATATATACCACACAACCAGAAAAATTGATTAAGTCATGTAGAAAACTTAACACGAATTAAGGTATACAGCTGATTAATCTAATAATTGTCAGTTTTTCTTCCTATTTTCTTCCACATTATTAATTTATCTTCCACATTATTAATTTATCAAGCAGGAACCCAAACACAACATTTTGAAGCTGAAGTCAAAATTATATAAAACATTCTCATACTTCCATTAAACAGGCAAGTACATAGAATTATTTTTATTTTTTCCTGTTTTCAGAAATAGGGAAAAATCTTGCAAGATGATTCACTTGCTGGTTCACTGAGTTCTAAATCTCCATAATGGAAAAAATCAATCGAAAAAACACTTTGGTAATTTGCTGAAAGTTATACTACTTATTTTGAAAACATTTGTACTAACAAACAGACTAGAGAAATAACTACTGCAAAAAGTAGTATATAATACAAGAAATTCTAACAGTATCATATTGAATCATATCCACATAAGCCTAAAGCTTTTATGCTTTCTGACAGAGGAAGTTAGGAAAAAAATAGAGCTCTGTATGCCACAACTGCTTCATCATACCTTAATTAATCATTGGCATGAACTTACAATAAGATACTTTTACAAAAGAAAAAAAATATACATAACACACACACACGTTAAAATAGGCTCAGTAAACTAGAAAAAAAGTCATGTTAGAATTAAGAAAACTAGGATCTCGTCTTCTATTATCAATACGTGTTGTTTCATCTCACATGAAAAACGGGACTCTTACCACAATAACATGTGTCACTGTTGATAGAGCACTGTCTCCTGTCATTAGTGTGCGAAGTAGTATGCCATTAGTGCAAAATGTTAACAGTGTCTTTGGAGAAACCCTATTGAACAGTTCATAAAGATACTTCAGTCTTTTACACCATTTAAATGCATGCTATCTTTTCATTACTGAAAATTAAAGTATTGAACAGCTACTCACCAAAAGTACGGTCTTCTCACAAAAAATTCATAGTTTAAAACTATGCCTATTCCCAGAGAACGCCTACAGAATGTTGGTGTTTATATTCCAAAACTTCAGACAGTGGATTCATTAGCAAAGTGAGGATCACATTTAAATAAATATATGAACAAATGAAAAAACCTTTAGAATCTCTGTTGTCTAGTTAGTAGACAATTGTAGTCTAGCAGAAAATTGTGTGGATTGCTTTACAAAAACAAGTTCCAATTTTTCAACATGCTTGTACTGAACTATTTGCATTTGACTATACTTGACTGAATCAGGTGAAATCCTTTCAAATGAATCATTTTTTCTCTTAAAGAGTTTCAAGATCTGGAAAAGCTACTATTCTAGTACCTATGACAGAGTTAGTTTTGCAAGTAAGACAGCAGTTGCCACTGCTTTCTCCAGTACTGCCAGCTTAAGTTCTAAAAAAGTCCTTGCTATCATACCCTAGAGTTCTTTTTTCGACAGCATATAAACTCACTACTTATCATATACTTTCTAAGTTTCATCCTGCTTTTCAAAAATCCTCCTACATCATACTAAGTTCAAGGATTCAATATTCCAAAATGTACTCCTCTCCAGCAGCCTTTTCTAGAAATCATCATTGCTATCTAACAGTAAAACGAAAACAATAAAACACATGTGTTACCATAAACAGCCCCCTTTTTTTTTTTTTTACCCAACGTTGGAAATAATGCCTTCTCTCTCTTTTGTCCTTTCTTTTGAGAATCCTATTTATTCTTTTTAAGGAACTGCTTCCAACTGCTCTTTAGATCCAACTTTGTTCTTCTTACTCAACCATTGTAGTATTTCCATACAATAATTATTAACTTTCTTCCCTCAGAGGGTGGTGAGGCACTGGCACAGGCTGCCCAGAGAAGCTGTGGATGCCCCATTCCTGGAGGTGTTCAAGACGAGGTTAGATGAGGCCCTGAGCAACCTGATCTAGTAGGTAGCGTGCCTGCCAGCCTGTGGCAGAGAGGTTGGAACTAGGTGATCTTTCAAGTCCCTTCCAACCCAAGCCATTCTATGATTCTGTGACCTCATTTGCAATTCATCTTTTCTAGATCTTTATCTCTCTTAATAAGCTTTTAAGCTTTTGTACACATACTCAAATTCTTCTTTAACTTGGCTCTGTTGTTCAACTGTACTTATTTTTATTAGCTATCTTCATTTCTATGAACAACATAGCCAGTCATACCCTTTGCCATCTTCTCATTCATTTCCCAACTACGAGAATCTCATCCATCTACACAAGTTGGGGAGTCTAGACATCCTGCACAATCTCCAGAATTTCATCCATTCCTGGTCTGCTTTGGGAAAATATTTCTCACACAACCTAGAAATCTCTACTCCTGTATCACTTAACACCTTAAAAAAGAAGAGTTGAAACATTAAATTTATTCCAGACTAGACTGGTAAATAATGATCAGCTTCATCATTAATATTTTGTTATCTTATTTTCCTTTTTAAATCCCCTATAAACTGTCACTATAAAGCCCTCCTTAAAGCACACTGGCCCTCCTACCTACCATTAAAGCTTGCAGAACTTTTGGACCTACACGCATTACAAGACAAAATGTGGGGAGTAAAAAGTAGAGGAAAATGTAGACTTGCTCTGAAAATAATAGAAGTTTCCTTCTCCCCCCAGAAATGATGTGAATGCACCTGCAAAACATGTGAGAAAATCTACTACATGTAACTACAGACTACAGGAGGAAAACTGTCTTCTGTAAATACTCCACTGCCTGGAATTGCACATCCTACCTACATTTTATACACTTGGCTGTTTACTAGGTTTTATCCCCAATATACTATAGTTTCAATGTACACGAGATTCAAGATACCATCACAAGATCAATTGCCTCAAAGAAATACTGTTAGTACCTGCTTTCTAATCGGATCTGATAACCAACTGTCTGGCCAATCTTTTCTCTTCTTTCTGCCGCCACTCGTTCAGCCACAGCAATAGCTGCCAAACGTCTTGGCTGAGTGCAAAATATACGACAGGGAATTCCATTTTTGTAACAGTCATCAAGAAGGAACTGAGGAATCTATAAGAAGTGTTTTCAAGTTACTTGTTAGTTTGATGAAGTTACAGGGTGTTTTTAACCACACTGAACGAACTTAACCACATCTCAGTACTAGCGGCGTTGCAAGAGCATTCACAACAGAATTACTACTTGAAATGTACTTGGAACATCAGGAAGACAGGAAAAAATTATTAGCTTAGAAATGTAATCTGCTTCACAAAAAAAAAAAAAAAGCTGAACCTATAAAAATACCTGTAAACGACTTTTCTTTTCATCATAACAATATTCTACTCTTGATACTAAAACCAGAACTAGCTGTAGAAGAAAAAGAACTAAACAAAATAATAACATAAATAATTGGTAAGAATGGAGCTATTTTAATGAAAACTAGTAACTATCAGAAAATTACGTAGACCAATTTACACTTTTAATAAGTACCTGCGGAATTAGTATTTCAAAAGCACAAAAGTGAATTTAGACAAAGACTTTACTATATAGGAAAATAAAAGCCTGAGAAGTCAAAGAAACCCTTACTACTTACATGTTACAAAAATTGTGTTAGTTTTGTAAAAACAGTTTTTTTAAGAGAAATAAATATACATACTTGAGTAGTTTTTCCTGATCCAGTCTCTCCCACAATTAGAACAACTTTATTTTCCTTGATTATTTTGACAATTTCCTCCTGTTTTTCAAAAACTGGTAGTGACTGCCTGAAATAATCAAACTCCGATTCCCCTCTTTTCACAGGAACCTGAGGGATACCACTGTTCAGCCGTCCACTTGCCTTGTTGATTTCTCTGTTTTCTGTGGAGAGAATTTAACAGTTTAGGTATGTATGCGAAGAAACAGATACCAAAGAAGGTCATTAAGATATTGTTCATTTTTGTACGATGGTGAAGCATTCCTGACCTGGTATGCATCCCTACAGATAAAGCAATGCACCCATCATGTATTTATAAGAAATGTTTATAGTTCCATATTCTATTATGGTGCTTGAAATAAATATCGTTTAAAGGAGTTACTAATTCCACAAATGTTTTAAACAAAAGCAGACTTTTCCAGTACTTTACTCAAAGTCAAAAAATGTCATGAAAAAACAAAAAAATAGAAACTAAACTTGAGAAAAACAGCCTGGTGTTTTTTTCATGTTTACGCATTCACACCTCCATAGTTTGCCTAGAAATATTCACTGCATAGTTAAATAAAGAGAAATAAGTTATTCCAAACTGAAAAATATTACTTCATAGAATTGGCCTGGGTTGAAAAGGACCTTAAAGATCATCTAGCTTCAACCCTTCTGCTCTGGGCAGAGTTGCCAACCACTACAGCAGCCTGCCCAGAGCCACATCCAGCCTGGCCTTGAAAAATTACTTCTGAGAAGTAACTCGGCAGTGATTCATATCCACTCTTTCATTCTGCCTGTTCTTCTATTACTTCCTATCAGTAAATTCTATATAACTTTATGTTCTAGTCTGCAAGATTGATCTTAAGTAACAGAAGTCAACTACACTGTATCTAGAACCCTAAACCCAAATATGACATTACCATGGATTAGAAAGAAATGCGTAAGTATTCAAAGAAACTGTATACATTCAGAAGTAATTACTTCAAATTCAGCATTGTAAATGCTGTTCTAAAATCCCCTTTTTTTTTCCTAGAAGAATAAAAAGCCTTCTGTAAATCCAATGGCATGTACTAAAGATGTTTAACAGATTACAAGAAGCATCGTCTTACCAAGAGAGACATAGGCTAACAGATTACAGTCAAAAACTGTAGAACTAAAACATCATTTAAAGAAAACTAGAAAAGAAACCACTTGGAGCATGAACCATCATAAATCTGAAATACCCAATGAAATAGGCTGTTTTCCTATTCTACCCATATTGGTAGAAGTGCAGCACACCTTTGCACATCTTTGAGCACAGAAATATAATGAAACTCTTGCATACAACTGTTAAAGCAATAACCTTATTCAAATGATTGTTTTTAAAAAAAAATAATAATAATAAAACATATCAGAAGCATGCCTTCCAGCGGACTCTTTGATGTTCTGGGAATCAAAAAGTCTGGACATTAAGCTCTTTGGAAACAAGTTTACAGCTAGAAGACGAGACAAAATTAAACTTGTGTTATCAAGAACATGAATACCTACAAGAAGAACAACCTCACTTTCTCACAGGCTATTCTTATGCAGTGGACTTGGTAGCATTTCTCTCTTCAGTTCAACTTCACAGAACTTGTAAGAATTTGTTTTGAAGTGGCTAAAAGATTCAAAATTAATTCTGCACAAGGGAAACATCAGAATGTGCGTGGCACGATTGCCTAAGTAATACTTCATGAAACCAGCCTGAAGCCACGCTGTATTAAGAACTGAAGATCGAGTCAATTAATAGCTTTATCTAGGGTGAGGTCTCTCCATTGGAATGCAAGAGGAGACTGAAATCAGTGTGGTTTTATGTGGCTGGGTTGTGTTGTGGTGTCGTGTTCGTGTGGTATTTTTCTCCCCTAAGCCATACTGATGCACAAGTCCACATCAGATACACTGTACTTACCAGCTTCCACAGCAAATGCATTTCCTCGCTCAGTCTTTGGCAGAAGTTCTGTTCGTTCTTTGCTTGTGACAGGAAATCTCTGAATCAACCTCTGAATGGCATGTTTTGTCGTTGGAACCAAACAACAAGTCATTACTGCATGAATTACTTCTGATCCATCTTTCTTCCTTACAGTCAGGTATCGATTTGATCCTTTTCTGGGAGAGGAAAAAAAATACGAATAAGTAACTTATCTACCTCTATGCAATGATATTTCACTGTAATTCTTCCAAGACTGCTGTCAGATTAGTTTTGAATAAAAGGTTATAACTAGAAATTTCCTTTGCCAAGTAACACATAATCAAAGTGAGAGAAGCATCCTCAGTATCCAACACCAAAGCCTCCCACTGTTACCTTAAGGTAATAATGCAGAGACATTGCAGGCTTTGCATGCCTATGCCCAGCACACCACAATTAGGTCTCCATAATGTAATGCTGGTCCGCTACATTTTTTATTTATTTATTTTTTTAAAGTTGATCGTTACATTTGCTTCCCAAAAGATAGTGAATTCCGCCAATCACCGTATCAATCAATACTGAGAGGTATTACACAAAAATCATTTCTAGATAGGAAAGAGATTTAGAAGTTAAAAATTAACAAATAGAAGTAACAGAAAAGCAAGAAGAAAAACAGCAGCTGGGAGAGTGGGGTGAGACAATGTGAGAGAAACAGCCCTGCAGACCCCAGGTGAGTGCAGCAGGAGGGCAGGAGGTGCTGCAGGTGCCAGAACAGAAGTTCCCCTGCGGCCTGTTCAGGGAGAGGCCCCTGGTGGAGCAGGCTGTCCCCCTGCAGCCCATGGGTCCCACGTGGAGCAGATCTCCACGCTGCAGCCCCCCCATGGGTGGAGGAGCCCCCGGTGGAGCAGGTGGATGTGGCCTGGAGGAGGCTGCGGCCCATGGAGAGCCCCTGCAGGAGCAGGTTTCCAGCAAGAACTGCAGCACGTGATGCACCCATGCTGGAAAAGTCTGTTCCTAAAGGACTGCACCCTCTGGTATGAAAAAACTGCAGCCCTTCTCATGGCCTGTGTTGTAGCAGCTCATCAAGTATTTGTACAGCATGGGAGGGACCCCACACTGGGAAAGAAAAGCGTCAGGAAGATGGAGCAGCAGAGATGAAGAATCATGGACTGACCACAGCCCCCACTCCTCATCCTCCTGCACTCAGAGAGAGTGAGGCAGAAGGAGGCACATGGCAGGGAAAGGATTTTTAGTTTTATTTCTCACTGCCTTACTCTGTTATTAATTGACAATAAAATCATCTTCCCCAAGTTGAGTTGATTTTACCTGTGACAATAATCAGTGAGTGATCTCCCTGTCCCTATCTCAACCCACAGATTTTTTCATTGTATTTTCTCCCCCTCCTGATGAGGTGGGAAAGTGAGAGACAGGTGAAGTGGGAACCTGGCTGCTATCTACGGTCAACCCACCACAACCGTCCACAGGAAAACGTAGTTGCTATGAAGAGTTTATAATTCAGTTTCTTTAAGTATTCAACATGTGCTTCCTTAATGTAAAGAAAAAAAAAAAATAAGGACGCACAGCATTGACCTGTGGTTCCCAAGAAACAGTTTTCCTTATTTATGCACTCATTGCCACAGGCACAGTAATGAATATTAATATTAAAATTATACTCTATTTAGAAATACAGTGATGGAAGTTGATAACAATCAAGCTGTTAAAGACAGGTAACTAAAAATTATTGCAAGTGTCATTATGGAGCTAATCTGGGGACACCAAGTCTAAGAATACTTGAATTTATTTTAAAAGGAGATTTATGTTTCCATAATGTGCAATGTATTATCATAGTCAAAAAAAAAAAAAAAAAAAAAAAGGTTTAGCCTTTCTAAGAGAATACTCTTTTTTTTTTTTTTCTTTCCCCATCTGATTAAATTTCAACTATTTTCCAAGTTTCAAGTCACCCTGAATGCTCCAAAAAACACTGCAAACAGTATACCATACTTGGAAGTCACTCAGAAACACTTAGGTAGCTCTATGAGGAATCAGTGGGGATTCAAGCAGGGTTTACTGTTTGGAATAGGTACAGTATAACTCCAGTGTCTTCCTGCTGACTGTTTCGGCACTTGTGCTAAAGCTTTCTAACACTTCACATTCCCAAAATATGATGCAAAGATACACAAGTTCAACCCAATTTATTGGCCCAGGTATCTGCAGCAAAAATCAGCTGTGCTACCCCAAGACCAGAACCAGTGTAGAGCAGCGTAACTTCACCTGAAAAGCATTCAAGCAATTCAATAAACTCTCCTGAAATCAAGCTACTCACTCATAACAAGTTGACCTGAACAGCACCCACTGAAATAAGGCAGGTAAGCACAGTTCAGAGAATTAGCAGGTTACACTCCTTTAGCAAGAATCACAAAGTACCACCAGAAATGAGTAACAGCAAATACTGCTGCAGTTTTACAACACTCTACACACACACACCCACACACAGGTTACATGCGGGATCCTAAATTTCTGGGTTTGTCCTTCAACTTTCCCTTTTCTCGTTGTTTTTTTCACTTTAGCTCGCCCAGGAATCAGGTTCTCAGTTTTTATGCGAGCTTATCAGGTCAATAAACACGGATTCCTTCTTTGAAAGATCAGAGAAGGAGGGGGGGGGGGGGCGGGGAATTGTGAATACCCATGTATGAATCCTGTTCTCTTGCACTTCTTAGAAGCGCTCTTCTGGCGTTTTACCTGTAGCTATCAGATTGTGTGCAAACCTCCTGGGCAGACAGCAGGGCAGGGAACTCTTTCCAGGGCCTGGAGCACTCGCTGCAGCAGTTAATTAATGGACAAGCCACCGAGCGTGCCAGGGGTTTTGTGCACCCGGCCGCTCGTCCCCGCACCCCGCGGGCTGCTTACCCTCTGCTCTTCGATACCAGCCCGAGCGACTGGCACAGCCGGTGCACGAAGGCCCGCTCGGTGTTCGTCAAGGAAGAAGGGAACTCCATCTCTAAGACAAAAAAAATAAAAAATAAACAAGAAGAAGGAGCGAGGCGGCGTTGCTCCGGCCGTGCCCAGCCCCCCCCCGGTCCCTCTCCGCGCACCTTTCTCGTCCCCGTATCGGAACCGCTCCAGGGCCGCGCTGACGGCGATCTCCACCTCCTCGTCCACGCGGATATCCTTCAGCGCCCGGCCGCGCCCGCGGCCCGACGAGGAGCCCCCCTGCGGGCCGCCGGGCTGCCGGGGGAAGCCGCCGCCGCCACCGGCACCGGCACCGGCACCGGCAGCGCAGGGCCGGGCCATGGCTGCGAGCACCGCGGGGAGCCCGGGGGAGCCCTGCGGGACCGGCACCGGCACCGGGCACGGAGCGGGCGGGGGCAGCGTCGTGACGGCAGCGCGCCGGGAGGGGCGGCCGCCGGCTCCTCCCGCCGAGGGGCGGCCGTTGGCGGCCGTTAACGGCCGTTAACGGCAGGGGGGAGGGCCTGCCAACGTGCGCTGGCAGGGGATACGCGGCTTATCCCGTAACTCCATCTAACTTACTCCACAGGTACCGGCAGCACGCTGTTGGTGCTGCTGGTGAGTATTTAGTTAGTAGAAGCACAAATAATCATTATAAATATAAAACTGTATTGTAAAATGAAGAAAAATGTTTTGCTTTGTTTTGTTGCAGCATTAGGCTGCTGAATTGTATGTCCTTGCAATAGCCTACAATTGGCAGTGGCCAAAAAAAAGAAGCACTGATATCCGTCCAGTCATAAATTATGTAATTTAGCTGAGTGATATTAAATACAAATGGGTAAGATCATCACAGTCCTCACTCTCCTCACCGTAAAGTACTACTTGCTCTAGATTTTGTAAAATTTAAATAATATTTCAAGATGGAACTCCAAGGGAAGTTGTTTTGTCCTTTTGCTGTATGGGAAATTTGTCCATTCCTTAAATATTCTTTAGACCAGTAAGTAACCCCTTGGGTGAAACAAGCCTACACAGAGGCTAAGTTAAAAAAAAAAAAAAAAAAAGGCTTTTAGACATGGCACAGGATTCACTTTTGACGGCTGCTACTTTGTAGTCATCATTTAGTCAGGAGAATACTTGGACCCAGAGCAAACTATTCCTCAAGTGTGAACTTAAGTGGACAACTGGGCCAATAGATAGCAAATAAACAGTGTAGAGTGTAGGTGCCTGAAAAATACCTCTTAAAGAGAGCTCTACCAAAGCTGTATGCAAAGCTCGCTTCAGTGTAATTCTGCTCTGAGAATTAAGCTGTGTACCTTAGGAAGATAAAGATCCCATGCCTTGGTATCAGCAGTCACGTTGTGTGCTGGGCCCGGCTGGGATGGAGCTGGCCGTCCTGCAGCAGCCCATGCAGCACTGTGCCCCGCACCTGCGGCCCCAGGCCCCAGTTGTTTTGTCTGCAGTGGGGCAGAGCTGGCACAGCACCAGGGCTGGCCCCCAGCCCCACAGAGCCAGCAGGATGGGGTGGGCAGCCCCGGGGGGGAAATGCACCAAGGCAGCTGGCCCAAAATGCCCGAAGGGACTTTTGGGGAAGGGGCTCTTGTTAGGAAAGCGCCCGTCCTCCCAAGCAACTTGCGACATGTTGAGACCCTCCTTCCTGAGACATGGCTGAACACTGCTTGTTGGGAAATAGAGAATAACTGTTTTCTCCTTTTACTTCTGTGCAGACTTTGCTTGTTTTTCTCTATAATTAAGCTGTCCTTACCTCAATATGTGAGCCCTTTTTCATCATCCTGTTTTCTCCCCCTGCTCTTTTCAGTAGGGGGTATAGGGGGAGTGAGAGAGCGGTGTGGTTGAGTTTAGCTAGCCATCAGCTTGATAACCACCACCACATGACTGACCATAGCAGACTTGAAAGAGTCACATTAGACTTTCATAATTATGAACACAGATCTGTTACTAGTTCCCATGTCTTAATAGCATCATCTTGCTTTCCTACAGAAAAAGCATGTGATTCTGCAAAATTATTCTTCAGACCCTGTTCTGATACCAAATTTGCAATCTTGTGTACACAACAGCTCACAAGGATAGTAATTCACTATTATGATAGGTTTTGTATGGAAAGTTAAGAATATGATGGGGCCCAAGTGCATCCAGCAAAACAAATTTCTTAATGCATAGCTTGCTTCTTCCATTGCTGTGTTGACTCTCCAATGCTATTTTTTGTGAAAAATTAGGAAGATGCTATTTTAGTCAAGTGAAAAGACATGTTTCAAAACACAGAGAGTACACACATTGGGAAAGAAAGAATCATTGTTATATATTTCTGCTGGAAAATTAAGCTACATTTTAAGGAGTGCAGCCTGAACTCACAGCTAGCATAACTCTTGCTAGAATTACACCAGAGGTTAGTTTGTCTCCAGGTGTTTAAGACAGGAACTCATAAAATATTAGTGAAATAAGGGGAAGCTTGGCTCACTAAACTAGCAGTGTTTGAATTTAACACATTGTAAAGATGAGTGGGGTGGAGGCACACTGAGCATGATATAAACTATCTGCTTGTTACAGCTTTTCACTATCAATATGCCAAAAAAAAAAAAAAAATCAGGCATCTAATATATCATTCTCAGACTACAGATACACATTGGAGGAGTAAGGATTTAGGTAAAAATATCTACTGAACACAGAGTAATTCAACACTACAGTGAAGTAGGAGAAACATTTTCATGATAAGTAGCTGCTACCCATATGCTGCGTGCTCCAACAAGTCCTAGTCCTGCTAACTGGCTGTTTGAAATATGCGCTGAGTGTATGAAAACAAAGAGTGAAAACAAAATTGTGCCTTAAGCCCCAGTGTTCTGCGGGCTGGACTCCAGATTATGAAAACACACTTCCAAACCCACAAAGGGTGATTCTAGACCACCTCGAGGCTGCCCTGCAGCTCTGACTCTCCAGGTGCAAGCCACAACCCTGGTCAGGCTGCGCAGCACACGCTCACTGGAGGACTTGACACCCAAACACGGCCATATCAGTGCGTCATGGGGCAGGCCCAGGAACTGCCCAGGGCCAGAAGGTGGAAGCTGATAACGAAATGCACTGTGCCTGCTGTTGCTGAAGAGCCTGCTTTTTCACAGCAATAGAGCTGTGGCATGCTCCCTCTGTTCTCTGCTCTGTGAGGAGGAGCACACTCTTGCCTTCAGAAACAGGCATGTGGATCTGTGGGTTAGATAATTAATAAATATGTGGGATTTAGCAGTCCTTAGTTTTGGTTGGTTGTTAGTGAGAGTTTGATATGTGTTTTGTTATGATTAATCTCAGTAAATCATCATGAAATTCAAAGTCACAAATTCAAGTCTGTTGTATGTGGTTTCGATTCAAGACATACTAAGAAAAGAGGAGCAGAATAAACCCATGAAACATGGGGTGAAAAATTAAACAGCATGTAACAGAACAAGCAAGCAGACCATGACTGACAAGCCAAAGGGATTCTTGAGAAAAATTGTGATGAACATATTCATCACAATTTGGAATTGGAATCATCACAATTTGGAATGTGTTGTGTGTGTGTATATGTGTATATTGTGTACCTTGTATATGTATTACATGTGTAGTGCCTCTTCAGTATTGCCATACAAGCAGAAGGGCCTAATGCCATGTAAATGCTGCCATTGTTTTAACTTCTGTGGTTTATTATCTTCATGTAGGCAAGGAGAAATTGTAATTGCAAAGTGCAGTTTTGACAGCTTCTCTTTTCCCCTTAGGAGTGCTCTCAACATACTTGCTTCTCAGTCAGTAACTACTCACTCTGTAACGTGGTCAAAGACATAGGTCCATTAGATTTGTCTTGTCTCATATGTTTGAGAAAGAATCTTTACAGAAAGGTCTGTGTCTGTGAGCAGAGGAAATGCTCACCTGCTTTCAGGCAGCTCTTCACCCAGTTTGGTACTCTAGCACAAGCTCAGGCCAATATTAGATGTAAAAGTACAGTGGGAACATAGAACAAATCATTCTGAAAAAAATTACATCCAAAACAGGTTTTGAGTTTGTTTCAGTCTACATTCTTTTACCTGGTAGTTCATGTATATGAACTTATACCTTTTTATAAAAACTACTAGCTGTAGATTTTCTTATTAAAGTTAATAACTTGTAAGACTTCTTAAAACCTCTTTTCAGGGTTGGCCTCAGAAATACCTTCTGGCAAAGGCTTACACCAAGCAAATATTCCTCAAATGAGAATTATTTCCTTCTATCACCACATGACCAAATACCTACATATTTTTTTTTAATGAGAAGCATTAAGAGGCAGCAGAGCTTAATGCTAAAATACGCCTGCATATTCAAATACAGTTATGCATTCTTATCTTGCCCTCTTCAGGGGCACTTTTACTATGTAGCAGTATTTGCAGGCTTGTTTTTTACTTTGCGAAATATCCTCTGTCTATTGAATTATGAAAAAAATATATCCTTTATGCACTAACCTCTTAATTGTATTGTGTCAGAGTTGATTACAAAATAGTTAGTCTTTCTGTGATTTTTTAAAAAGATTTTAGTGGTTAATGTTGTAAGATTTACTTATCTCTTCAAATGTGATGCAAGAATCACTGATGATCTAGTATTAACATACAAGCTCGGGTTACTGAAAGAGCAAAGGATTTATATTTTTTCAGTCCCTTTATTAGAAAAATGACATAGTGATACATTTTTGTTTTAGGTATCATAGCGAATTTGTAACCTGATAGGTATTGGCTGTGGTTATTAACGGTCCTATTAAGATGAGTTATGTACTTATAAATATTTAAGGCAGTATGGCTAGTGTGAAATTAGAATGAGAAATGTTTATTTAAGAGAGGACATGGTGAAAATGATCCTCTGTTGCTTTACTGCACAAAATGGTATACACTCATAATTCCCTAGAATTTCTACTGCTGGTGTGACTTACAGACGCATGATTGCCTCCTCCACATTTCAGTTACTGTGCTGGGTTTACATGGCAAGGTTGTGGTAGCAAGGAGGGGCTGCAGGGGTGGCATCTGTGAGCAGAGCCCAGCAGCTGCCTCATGTCAGAGCAGAGCCAGCTCCAGCTGCTCCAAAAGGGACCTGCTGCTGGCCAGAGCTGAGCCAGGGAGTGATGCTGGGTGGGCCTCTGGGAGAGCAGAGGAAAGAAAGGGAAAAATACTGCTGTGCTACAGCAACTGGGAGAGTGGGGTGAGAAGCAGCCCTGCAGACCCCATGTGAGTGCAGCAGGAGGGCAGGAGGTGCTGCAGGCAGGCAGCAGCAGTTCCCTTGCAGCCTGTGGGTCCCACATGGAATAGATCTCCACGCTGCAGCCCCCCCATGGGTGGAGGAGCCCCCGGTGGAGCAGGTGGATGTGGCCTGGAGGAGGCTGCGGCCCATGGAGAGCCCCCGGGCCGGAGCTGCAGTCCCTGGAGAGGAGCCCACGCAGGAGCAGGGGGTCTGGGGGGAGCTGCCGCCCACCCATGGGGGACCCGTGTTGGAGCAGTTTGCTCCTGGGGGATGGATGGATGGAGGGACCCCATGGGACGGAGCCGTGTGGGAGCAGTGCTTGGCAGGAACTGAAGCCCATGGAAAGGACCCATACTGGAGACATTTGGGAAGTACAGCATCCCATGGGGGGGACCCCACACTGGAGCAGGGGAAGAGCATGAGGAGGAAGGAGCAGTGGAGAGAAAGCTTTATGGACTGACTGCAACACCCATTCCCCTGCATGTCTTGGGCCAGGAAAAGGTAGAAGTGAGAATCAAACTGAAGGTGAGCCTAGGAAGAAGGTAGTGAGGAGAAGGCATTTCTAGTTTGCTTTTTGTTCTTGCTGCCTTATTCTGCTATTAACTGGCAACAAATTAAATTCATCTTCCCCTAGCTAAGTCTTCTTTGCCCATGACAGTAACTGGTGAGTGATTTCTCTGTCCTTACGACAGCCCATGAGTTCTTTCATCCTATTTTCTTCCCCTGTCCTTTTGGGAGTAGGAGTAAGAGAGCAGCATGCTGGCCAACTGGTGGCCAGTCAAGGCCAGCCCAGCACACTTAACCCTTTTACAATGTCTAGATACATTTCTCTTTCATCTGTCTTTTCTAGTGCCCTTATTCACTTTTTAAAAAAATATTATTCATTCATTTATTTTTAAATGTAAGGGAAAAAGTCTATTAATCAATTTAATAAATGATCAATCATTGTGTGTGCAGATAAATATTTACACGTGCACTTGTCTGCTCTCAGTCTCTTCTGAAGTTATGTTTGA